>NW_028326974.1:0-45512 GCF_027475165.1 Benincasa hispida
TTTTTTTTTTTTAATTTATAAAAAAAAAAAAAAAAAAAACGTAAGTGTATTATGGGTTGTATTGCATCTATCTTTTTGTTGTTCACTTAATCTCCTTTCTTCTTTTTATTTAAACAATATTTTTGAGTTTTTTCGACTGTGGGTTGGAATAGTCTTATTTATTTATTTTGGTTCTTAAAAGTCATTATTTTTTCTATTTTTTGAATTTTATCCTTTAGTGTTTTAGGGCACCTTTTTTTAGGTTGGAGCCATTTTTTTTTTTCAATTTTTCCTTCAATATTTGAGTTGATTTTGTTGGGTGGTTAGAGCAATCTTCTCTCTCTCTTTTTTTTTCTTTTTAAAATAATTTTAATATTTTTTGTGTGGTTGGGGTGAACTGCAAAAAGATGAATAAAAAGGAGTTTGTTTGTTGATATGTTAATTTATACAAGAACATGATTTTATTCTATATGGTGCAGATTTCAAGTACAAAGAGGAGAAAGATTCAGTGTTGGTTGTAAGCAAGGAAGACTATTTTTCATGCAACACCAAAAACCCAGTTATTTCCTTGAAAGATAATGGTGAATCAATCTTCAAATTTGGTCACTCTGGTCCCTTTTATTTCATCAGTGGAAATGCTGATTCGTGTCAAAAGGGCCAAAAGCTCATTGTTGTTGTTCTCGCTTTGACACATAATAAACACCACCACTCTCAGCCCCCGCATTCTTCGTCTTCTCCGGTGGCAACTCCGTCGCAATCTCAGAGCCCCCCCGCCGAGTCACCGGAAAAATCTGGTGTTGTTTCGACAGCCCCGACTCCAGCAAAGAATTCTGCCTTTGGAGGTGGAGTTGCAGTCAGTTTGTTGGGTGTAGGGACGATCAATGTTGTTCTTTTAAGTAGTTTCTTAGTGGGGCTTTTTTAATTGGCTTTTGAATTAAGTTTTTAATTTTTGGTGGTAATTGGGTTTTGGGTCTACATTTTGTATCCATTCAAGAATTTGTTTGAAATTTGTCAATGTTTTTTTTCCCCAGCTTTGGTTAGTTAATGGTGTGAATTATCATAATTACAACTCTCTCTCTCTCTCTTTCTTGGTTGTATTTTGGTGTGGTTCAGTGTGAGAATTGTATTCCTATGCTATGCTTCAAATATCCTTTGGTATTTTTGTTACGTGCGTTTCAATATATGATTTTGTTATTGTGAAATTGTAATTTCTTTCCCTCCCCGTGGGCTTATTTTTCACCCAGATTTTCACCCATTTGAATCCATGTAGATCTTATAACATATGGGTGACAAAAAATTCAAATGATTTAAATGACAGATTGAAATCATTTTCTGTAGATTCTATATTATATTTATAGTCTACAGTGATCACTAGATCACTTGGGAAGAGTTGGCCCATTCTATTTTTGAGTTAGAAGCTATTAAGCTGAATTGTGGCTTTTAAATATCTACTTGTGTTCATGATCTTTCATTCGATTTCTTCCACTAGACTAAACATATTCTAAGTTTCATTTTTTTCATTATAGTTTATGGTGATTAAGGGTTCTTAAACAAACTAAGCTAGAAAATGGAGTTTGTGCATCTCAGTAGCTCACACTCCCGTAAAGCCGCCTAAAAACTATAATTAGACCATTAAATGTGACATATGTATAACTCCTAAAGGGTATTTTTTTTTTTTAGAATCAAGATAGTGAGAATCTTTAGATATCTTGAATGATGTCTAACATCTATAGATAATCATGATTATTTATATAACTTGTTTTTGCAAGATTTCTAAATGGAAGAATTTCTTGAAATATTGTATTATTCCAACAATAATACCCATATATTTTTAGATAATTTATATATTTATTTAATATAACCCTTAATATAAAGTCCATTTATATTCATTTTTCATTTTTTTTTTGTAAATCAAGTTAATTTAAACAAAAAGAAATGAAAAAAAATTAATTTTAATTTAGATTTGAAATCTGTACTTATTTTAAAAGAAAACAAATACCTAGTTGATAGTATTTGTTTTACTCCATGAATATATTGATTTATTTTAATTATATGAAAATAAAGATGAGTGATATATATATTCGTACAATAAAAAGGAAGGGCCAGAAAAATGCCCTCAACACAAGAATTTTGAAAATTCATATATCAACATCAACAGCTCTTGATGAGATGCCCCCAAGGGCCTCTCTGAATACTTGAACATTTGACACATTACCCAAAACGAGCAAGATAACCCAGATTCATTTCAGGAGGATCTTGCATTCCTCCAAACGGACCCTAAGCATTTTTCTTTCAATAATTACCAGACCATGCACGACCTTGTGTAGCAAACAAACATCAAAATAACTAATTTCGTAGAATAATGATGTAGGTTGCACGGATGCTTGTTGAGAATGCAGATGATGGTAAAAAGGATGGCAGACGATACAATTTTAGAGCATTTAGGAAATTAGGTTAACCTGACAGCTAGCACGAACAAAACGTAAATAAACAGCAAAATCACTAACTGAAAAAGATAGAACATGAAAAAAAAAAAAATGATGAATTCTATACGGGGCAAATGGCCCTCTGGGCCTTGGACAAACTCGCTAACTGTGCAAAGTAGATCAGTTTAAACATTCCTATTTCAAGCACATTGCTATTGCTTGTTTCAGCTGCAGTATCTTTCCTCTTCCCGACTGCAATAAATTGAAGGTAAGCAGGTATATGAACTCCTCGATGATTACAATAAAAGTGTTGTTGGACAAATACCATAATAAAACATGACATTGTATGAGAAAATCTGAACCAAAAAAGATTCTCAACTATATGCATGAAATATTATTAAGCACTCACTATATGATCAGCCAACGCCTCTACACAGTTAACATGCAGAAAGTTCTAAATAAGAGTAACTTGGTAAGTTGCACAAACATATGATCTTAATCTTTAAGTCGACCAACAGTATATTTGGAGTTGGATTTCAATATCTTGAAACTATTAGCATTTTAAGATTTTCACGATGGCAGGACGCAAAACAGCCTTTGTTTCATTCAGAAAAGCATTTTCCTTAAACATACTTTCAAACTCATTCTAAATAGTTTAACATAATGCGAACAAGCGATGCATATCCAATCCCCGTATGACTAGATTTACCATCCCAGAATGGAGCCAGAAGTTTTCTTGAGAAAAGTGAAAATGAAAACATACCTTGTGGATAGCTTCAATTCTCCTTTGTGCATCCTTTAGTTGCATGTCAACTTCTTCTTCCACTTGCAAGAGATTATTACGGTGTGATGCTTCTATGAATTTAAAATACCGTTAGAAATGCCCAGAAACTTCAAATTTATATAATTTTACATATAATGATCCAAAGGAGGCATCTATTTTGTTTCCATCTGAAAAACAATGGCCGACAGTAATTTCCAATAGAAGAATAGAATACATTACTTTCACCACATTGAGATTCCATTTAGTTATGATTTATCATGTACCAATACATAGTTATTGAATTAAATCTGCCAATGTACAAGAATAACTGATTCGATGAAAGTGCTCCATATTGCAGCCGCAAAAGAAAAGAACCTTGAGATAAGCTCTATTCACCGTAATGTATTCTTCATTTTTATATTGCATTGCATACTTTTTATTTCACCGTACATCCTCATGGAATCCAATCGCAACTATTAATTTTGTATGGATTCTATTGAAAATTTAAAGTAAAGACTACATTAAAATAATCTCAAATAATTCAAATATGATACCCTCTTCTGAATAAACTAAAATCCAACTACAAAATTGGTTGCCTTATATCTTCTCCTCGAATAATTAATTATTAAATGTTAACCACCTCATCAACAAACTCACTTAAAAACTAATTAGCCGGTTCATGGACCAACCTATCACAATCCTATCAATAGTCCACCACCAAGATGGAGCAGTGCAACTTTGGCGCTTGAATTTCCTTCCAAATAATTTCTACGTGATAAAAAGAAAAAAGGAATTCCAAAAGGAATAATTCCTTAATGAATACTAGAAATGGAAGTTGAAACTCCTTCAACTTCAATGTGACCTTCATCCATAATTCGAATATTAGATTTATCCAATACAACAAAAATGGATATTACTTGAGACTTTTCCAAGATCCTAAACACATCCTGAGGTCATGGGAATATCATTCAGTCTCAAATCCTTCAGGGGTTCACCATCAAACAATGGACAACATAAATCCCAAAGGAGAGGAAGAGCTCCCAGAGTGAGAAAATATAATTGTCATTGTATGATTCCTAATTGAGGAGAGGTGATGTTCCCCAACACCAATCCTTCCAAAAGAAAGCATACCTCCAATCACCCACTAAACAATCAACGACCTCGAGAAAAGAAAGGGATCTCTCCTCAATGAGGAATCATACACTAAGTTCTGATCTTATATGGCAAGCCGATTGTCCTAAGAAGGTCAAAGTCTTGTGGATTTTCTCCTTTGAAAGGTTGAATACTTGTAGAATCCAAAGAACCCTATGGTATTATGCTCTCTCCCTTAATCGGTGTGTTCTTTGTAAAAGAAGTAAGGAGTCCTTAATGCATCTTTTCCTTTTTTGCCCCTTGGTTGCGGATTGTTGGGGAAGGTTGTTTAGCTTGTTCAACTTGCAATGATGTTGGCCTAGTAAAGCGTCAGATGCTCTTCTTCAGCTTATCGAAGGCCCCGAGTTTCATGCTCAGGTGAAAAGCCTTTGATCCAATGGGGTTTTGCCCCTTCTCTGGAGGCTTTGGTTAAAACGCAACTCGAGGATCTTTCCTGGCCATGAACAAAATAGGGATGTTTTTTCGGATCTTCTCATTCTTTTTGCATCTACTTGGTCTTCTACCTCTAAATTCTTTTGTAATTATAGCCGAATTCATATTTACACCACTTGGGCCTCTTTTCTGTAACCTGTTGGTGTGTGGGGATATCTCATCTCCCCCTCTGTTGTATTCTCTTTTTGATAATGAAAGTTATGTTTCTTATCAAAAAAGAAAAAAAAAGGGAAGAAGAAGAAGGCAAACAAAAAGAAAGGGACCTACCCATAGATTTCTAAACGTTCCATTGATCCCACTCAAGATCCATTCAAGAGGGCGTGGTCTATCCTTGTTCACAATGACCTTATTGACATGCGAGGAAAATGCTACAACTATTTAGCTAACAAGACCTTGTTTCACACCCTAAAGTTGCCTATATTTAAGCCTACAAGATCCAATGGCATCATCACCACCTCCTACCTCACGAAATGAGAGTTTTTCCCTCACCTCTCATTCAAGATCCTGAGAATCAAGAAGGTGTTAGAGCCCTAAATCATAGATCGTGAATAGTGGCAGAAACAAATAGGTTAAGCATATGAAACAGTTCCATGTAATTGCAAAAATTTAAAGCAACATAACAGAAAATACTTTTCTTTTCCATAATTCCCTTGAACTCTATCTGCTGCGCTTCCAATTCTTGTAGTGAGTTCCTACAGTCCTGGAGATGCTGATTAACCTCCTCCTTGAACTTTTTATTAATACGATTCAATTGTTGCTGTTGTTCTGTAAACAAATAGATAGAAACTGGCTGATCTACCCAAAAAACATAAAATTAAAACTTTGATGCCCAAGCATAAAATAAAGATGAAACCCATGCAAAAGATGACAAAATTACTCTACACAACAAGACGTGAAATTGATCTCTTAAAGAATTTTAAACAAAATGGTGCACAGCCACTAAATGTAACAGAACTTAAAGAAAATATAGGCCAACCATGCTGAATTATACAGGACACTCATGTCTCATACCAATTACCATCTATCTGTTTGGGAAGTCTTAGAAAAAAAACAGAACACGTGATGGCATTAATTTGTGCAGCTGGTAAGTTCATTTGTGAGCAAGAGAAGGAACTCGTGATTTATGAATTCAGATTTCAAAGTCAAAGCTCACAAGAGTTTGAATATATTCATGATTTAAGAATTCAGATTCGAGGTCAAAGCTCTCAAGAGTTTGAATATGTTTGAGTTGGTTACCCAAGCAAAGTGGAAACAAACAAATCTCATGAGTAATATTTATTCCAAGTGATGAACATTCGTCCCAATAAATACCAAGTCGTGAGCAAGTTCCAGTTCAGAAAAAGCTTGCAAACACAGTTAAATAGAACAATTTCATAAAGCTAATTCTACCAACTGAGAAAGAAATTGACATATGAATTAAAAATCCATCATATGATTATGCTACCTTCAAACTTTGTTTCTAGATCTTTTCGTCTTGATTTACCAAAGCTCAACAGCTTTACCCTGAAATACCGTCACAAATCATTGAAGAATTTTTTATCCTGTAAAGAACCAGAAATGTGAACTGATAGACTTACATGTCCGTTTGGATTTGAGACTCAACATTCTGCAACTGCAAATGAATACTCTCGGCAACTGACAACAGAACCTCTGAGGATTTTTCAATAGATATTGATGATATTTTACTTTTCAGCTTCTCAAGTTCTGAGAGAAACAGTTTCGCAGCCCTAAATAGAAATAAAGGAGAACACTTATATGACTTTCACATGATACAATTAGTGTATTGATTCCTCCCCCCCCCCCCAAAACAAAAGGAGAAGAAGAAGAAACTTCGAGGGGAGGGGGGAAATTACCTTGCAAGCCCATCCTCTTCGTTGGGGAATAAAATTTCCTCAGCCCAACTACTTTCTCTAGGCCCTGCCCATTCAGACGGTTTAAATGTTTGTTAGTTTTCTTGTGTGCTTATATCTACATTTCTAGACAAAAATCTTTAAGCATAAATATGCAAACACAATGCTGAGACAATTAAACATGTTTGACAACCAAAAATCACGTATACTTCAAAGTAAGCTACTTTCTTTAAAGAGCAAGAACATACCATTGAAATCAAATTCATCGTTTTCCACATTACGGGCCCTCTTTGCTGGACGAAGCATAGACTTGAATTTCTTTATGGAACCGATTTCTGGAGAGAGTGTATCTCTTTGACTTGAATCTACACCTACACATGGACATTTATATGAATGAAAAGGAAATGGAGATCAAATGGAAAAAACAAGCATCAGTTCCTGAACATACAAAGTGCTTTGATCATAAGAAGAATGATTGTGACACAAGCTGAACTTATTAACATTAGACGGAATGTTGTTTCAATTGTATACATTGAAGTTCAGATTAATTTGTTGATATAGATCCTATCAAGGATATGAGAATTCATATATATCCATAGTGAACTAGGAGAACTGAGACATGGGTGAATACAAGTCAAGTCTCTAAAGAAGTTAAGGAAAACAGAATATCTGTTGCTTGAGCAAAAGCTTGCTGAGTTAAACACGTACAAATCTTCCTCCTTTTCTTTTTTTTGGGGGGGGGGGAGTCCAAGGCTCTAAAGTTCAGGTTTTCTTTCATCCGTGTGTGATCCTTGTGTCTTTGAATGGTGGTTTTTGTAATCTCTTAAGTTGAATAAAGAATAGCTGCTGGTTTCAAAATAGATGTAGGCAATCTGGCAAATTTTATAATTGTCTGTCTTTCTCCTACCTTTTTTTCCCTTTTATTTGAACCTCTGATCTTAAAGAAAGAGGTAGATGCCTTAACCACAAAGTTATGCTTATGTTGGTTGTATTATTCTGATTTAGAATATTGCATAATACCAAATTAGCCTTTACATCAAATTGAGAAATAAACTGACAGTTTTGTTTGATATATAATTAAATCTACCTTCACCCATTAGCTTAAGCTTTTGGGTCAATCAGTGATTTAAGATGGTTTCAGAGCAGGTGATCCAAGGAGGCCCTGTGTTCAAACCCCTGTAATGTTGTTTCCTCACATGATATATAATTAAATCTACCTTCACCCATTAACTTATGTTTTTAGGTCAATCGGTGATTTAATAAGTTTCAAATCTCATATTAGTCCCATTTTATCTTTCATTGACCCAGAAGAAACAAACAGCTTAAGTTCTTATATACGGCTCTAGAACTTGGAAACCTTTCATAATTACAGGTATGTTACTTCAACTTTCCAATGGTACCAACCACACAATTGATCAAATTACTGGATGTATGAGCATCTAAATCAAAATAGGAAAATCCATGAAAACAAAGCATCAGTAAGTAATGTTCATCAAGCAGGATATAGTGTAGTGAAGATGAATTCAATATAGAACTAAGTAACAATGACATTGAAAGTAAGGTGTATTAATTTCAAAATATAACAAAGAAGCTGACAAACCTTCTGCATAGCTTTCATAGCTGGCGTCCTCAGATGATGAATCAGACAACCTATAATCTGCTGCTCCTTTTGTTAAATCAGCTGATGCTTTCTCGAGTGGAGAATGCTCAATCTCTTTATCATCTTCCTGAAGGTTTATAAGGAAAAACAAAATATAGAGACATGACAATGAGGCTCAAATATTTTGCAAACAAGACACATGCAAGAAGATGATAGTTGAGGATAAACCCTACACCCAGTAACCAAGGATACTGAAAAGTGTGGTTTTACATTTGATCTGTCACAATCCTCTTCTGAAGTCCGCAGCTTCCTGAAGCTACAAATATTTCTCGTAGAAAGTATTTCCCCTACTGAGCCAGGACTTGAAGATTCACAAACTACTTTATCTGCTTTTGGAGTTGAACTAGGGGAACTGCAGACAGGCGTCTTCATTCTAAATGTTGGACTTTCTATACGACTCTGCGGGTCTACATCCTTATCCAGGAATGCATTGTCAATGCCTCCTTGTTGACCATAATCTGCTGGGCTATGAAAATTCCCTGGCGACACCGTCTTGTCCATCTGTGGAAATTGATTGAATCCCTTCCGTTCGTCTTTTTCAACAGTTACATGGTTAACCGGGGAGCTATGGAAACCCTGAACTTCCCTAAAAGAAGAGGGTTTTTCTTGAGGTGCCAGTTCTTCAATCCCTGTCGGTTTAGGAAAAGTTCCCATCTTCTCTTCCTTTTGAGGAAATAAAATTTTTCGTGGCTGAAATTTGAAACTCTTTTCACCACTCTTCTTTCTTGTACACATTGTCGAAGGCCCATTGATAGCAACATGAGTGTCTTCAGGCCCTCCTTCAAAGATAAAAACATTTCCCTCTTGATGTTTCCCTTTGTTGCCTGAAGGGGTCTTAGATTTTCTTGACTGCACAAAAATGTGAGATCTTTTCCGTGCTATAGAACGAACTATTGGCCTCTTCAAAGTCTGACCGGAGTTTTCAGAATCAGTTTCTATCGTATCCGAATTATTTTTGAATCTGACAGCTCTTTCATGCTTCTGCACAACGATTTCTTCAGTTATTAATTGATTGACATCTTGCTCATGGTTCTGACATTCCGAGTGTTGATCATTAGGTACAGAAACAGTTCCAAGTATCTCCCAAAGCTTCATTTTCAAAGTTTCAGTTCTATTTTCTGATTTATTTGCTTGATCCTCAATCACCATTTTATCTGACCGGACCTCTGTCATGGTTGCAAATGCAAACTCATGCAGCTTCTCGTTGGTTGTATCCCTCACTCCTTCCATTTGGCAGTTGGCCTCATCGAAGTTCTTCTCCTTGCTATTTCCAGACTTGAGCATTGAGCTTTGGTTTGCAAATGAACGAACAGAACATGTAGCTGGTGGCTCCTTTAATCCATGACCCTTGTTCTGCCTCCCACAAGTCGTCGGAGAATGGAACATTCGTTCTGCTCCACTTGGAATGTCCATAAGGGGTGCATTTCGTTTAAGGGATCGAGTAGAAACCCATGGTGAAGTACATTGTTGAGGAGCTTCTGATAGTTTTGACTTAACATTAGTACCAAAGGTCCTTGTGTCTTTCTCCTTCCAATTCCCTTTTGTGGAATTTTCTAAACGGGAAAAAAGAACTTCTGCATTTGGCACCATGGATTTCAGTTCCTTCGTGCTTCTACATTTCCCATTGGTTGGTGACTCTACCATAATTCCAATTGAGATCTTTCTTGATTGGCTTGATGGATGACAATTGCTACCAAAACTCCGACAATCACTCAATGGATCCTGAAATGTATGTATGACAACACAAGAGGAAATTATATTTCAATCGGTTTCAATAACTGGTCCTTACAAGTCTTAATGTCTTTTTATTCAACATCTTATGCAATCCCCAAGTGAACTCAAAATTGACGAACTTAAAAGTTGCCAGAAACTAAAAACATAAGCAATGATGTTTAGGATCCAATAACTATTTGATCAACATTTCCCACAAAAGCAATATAGCAACAAGCGCTTTGCTTATTAAGATTCAACACTAGAAAAACCTAATATTTTCTGACAACAGAAATTCTTGAGCTTCGCTTTAATCAATGATCAAAAAAGTATACTATGGGGAAAAGGAAAAGAAAATAACTCTCTAAAATAACAAGACAGAGCAATCTTAATTCTAGAACCGATACCCAATAAACGACTAGAAAATAACAATCCAGTAATATGAATGGGCGAAATTTTGTAGTCTACATGAAACTTGAGTCCGCAAAGGAATTAAAAACAGAATACAAGTAAGGATTTCACTGCTTACATCTCGTAAATTTGGCTGCCAACCAACCTTCGCTTCCGTCATTTATTTCTTCTGTGACAAAATCAAACAGACACCAGTTGCTGATACAATCTGTAAAATATCAGTGACATAATGAATTTTAGACAAAGGAAATAAACAGAAAATATAAGATATGAATGTATCCTTTAGGTTTTCAAGGAGGGATAGACAGGTCGAGATTCAGAACCTTCGTGCGTGGCAAGATTTATTCGTCTTCCAACATAATAGCCACATCCATCAGTTCTTGTTTTCAGTTTCACAGGTGGAAATGGTGCCAATCTCTCGTTGTCACAAGGAACGGGGTGGATGAAGATGGTGCAAATAGATTTTGCAGCAACGACTGGTTTTCGGGGGAAGAAATGGCTCCAGAACCGAACGGCTTACTATCAACAAACACAGTAAAAATCCACCAAGAATGTTGCAGTTATGATCGATATCCTAAATCGAATTAGGTTTCAAAGAAGTTGCTGAAGAAAAAATAAAAGCACAACAAACCAATATCTGCCTTCATGAACATATTAAGATCGGTGCCCATACAACATGAGATCTTGAATTTAACAAATCAACTGAAATAAAATGATGACTGGAATAGTGTTTTGAACTAAACATCGTATATGGAAAGTCGATCATCGGAACTTCCTGCTTCAGAATCGAATTAACAGAAATTTGTGTTAAGGACGCAACTAAGGTTCCGCTTTCCCTTGGTGTACACCTTTCAGTGATCGGTCGCGTTCCCATACATCTATGGTGAAACAGAGATGAACGTGATGAACGCAAGGTTGTTTCCATCTCTGGAAATACTTCTCGCTTTAGTTAACGCATTCTTCTAACCTTCTCTCGATAGGCGGAATAATATCTTCACTTCTGCTCTCACAGGTGAAGATGTCGTCGAGCATGCTTTAGCTAAACTTAATTGATTCCTTGACACAGATTGACTCACTCGCTTAATTCTCGCTGTTTACCCTGGGGATTAAGAACACATCATGGAGAAAATGAATGATAAATGTAAGAGAGATGGTAATGATGATGATGATAATATTTAATTCTAAAATTAAACGTTTGATACATGTTTGTGAATGAGAGATTAAAGAAGATGAACACAAACGATGAATTAGAGAATAGAAATAAATACGGAAAGAGTATCAACATCTTGACACAGATCCCGATCGGAGACTTGTGCTTGTCGGCGTATGGATGTGGTGGAGAGGAAAGCTTCCCTCTCAGGCTTGCTTTCCCCATAGAATTGACCTTTTGCACAGAGCTTCAGCTTCGAGAATCGGAAGAATTCCTTGCTCAGAGATTCACCTTTCAGCCTTGTCTCGTAGTTCTCCCGGATTTACTTTGTAAAGTCTCTTCAGACCAGCCTCTCTCCCCGTATATCTTTTAGCGAATTTGAGGAGGCTATTTATAGACAAGACCTTGGCCTTTTGAATTTGTGGTCCCCACTGTATAATTATGGTAATTCTTGCCATGGCGTTGTGGAAAATTCCTCTATGCTCCACGATCAATCCGTCAGAATTGCACAACAAAAAGTTGTATACTTATTAGAATCGTCCGCGAATGCGTTGCTCTTCACATCTTCGATCGATTGCCGCATGCGGTGTTCTTTTTTATTACTACATGTGGTTGAAATGCGTTGATCGCTAAAGCTCATGATCGATCGTCGCATGCGCCGTCATTGCGTTGATCATTTCTTCGTTCTTGATCGATTGGCGCATACGATGTAGATGCGTTGTACATTTTGTCTTCGAGCCATTAACGCATGCGGTGACCTATTTCCTGCAAAACAGAGGCTGAAACATTCTATTTCGCCATCACAATGGTGTTAGTCGATGCGTTCACGACATTTCATAATTTTTGTATTTCTCAGCCAATTCTTATACTATTGACGCAACTTTCCTCTCTTTTTGCTGTAATATCTAAATAAAACGGCATAAATAACTTGTATTTCTACAAGTTGTCACACCCTTAAATTTAGATATATGTTTGTCCTCAAGCATATCTTCAACTCAGGAAATTTTGATCAATTCCTATCCTAACTTTGCATCGATTGGCTGCTCCGAATGCTCCACCTCTACAACATTACTTAACAACGCAATTTCCTTCTATCCTTTAACAATTTATCAATATGCTTTACTTTATTCTTTTCTATAACAAACCTCTATTAAAAAATTCCCTTCTTGTTTTGAGAAGAGTGTTTACCTCTTCTTGCAAAAACAACTAGGTGTGTCTTTATGCAGTGGTCTGGTTTGCGTCATTTTATTAGAGACTGTTGATCATGGTTACACCCTTCGTTTTGGCTTGCTCCCAGTGTCATGCGAGCATCCAACTATGGTTATGTACCAATCTCAACTTCAACTCTTGATTTTCAGCCAAGTTTTACTTTTGCTGGTCAGAGGAGTTGTCTCTTGTATTCTTATTTTCTCTCTCTTTTTTTTTTTTTTTCATATTGCGTTGATCTTGGAAACCTACCTTCGTTTTGACTTGCTCTCATGGGTGACATGCGAACATCCAACTACGAGTAGGTTCCTTTCACGACTTAACTCTTATTAGGTTAGGATTTTCAATTGCGCTGACATTGGAGTTTTTATTATTATTTTTTTTTGATATAATGAATGCATTTTCCTGATAATGATCGCATCTGCTCAGACCTTCCCCACCCCCAAATTTAGAGATGCGCAAGGTCCTTATTGCGCTGTTTTGGACAGAAAAGACAAAACACTTAGTCAAAATTTTGAAATTCTAATTCACCTTCATGCTTTCCTTTGCGATGATTAGCTTCTCAGAATATAATTTACACACACCTTTGACCAACATCGCAATGCTCTCCTCATTTAGGCTGCTTCTTCAAAAGATCTTGCCTAAGTTAAATCCGGCAAGCCTTTGCTCAAAAATTTTATTCATTCATCGCAACTTTATGTTTAGCTTCTGAGATTGCGTTCATTCAAAAAAAGTACTTCAAAACTTTGCGATGACTTATTCAAATGCGGCATTGAACCTGATTACGCCCTTCATTTTGGCTTACCCCCACGTGTGTCATGCGGGCATCCAACTTCGGTTGTGTTCCATTTCAACCCAACTCTTGTCTCGTTTGTTTTGGCTTGCGCCGGACGGAGGAGTTGCATTAATGACTGATCCTAGTGACTTGCCTTCGTTTTTCCTTGCCCCCACATGTGTCATGCAGACATCCAACTTCGAGCAAGTGCCTTTCACAGCTTAACTCTTATCAACATGGGTTTTCCCATTGCGTTGACAGTGGTGTTATTATTCCCAAAATCTCACTTCAACTCTTTTTTTTTTTTTATGATTGCAATATAATGAACGCAATTCTCCGAGACCGCTGCCACCCCCAAAACTTAGAGGTTGGCAGCATTCTTACCGCAAAGCTAAAAACAAAATTACAAGAATGCGATAATAAATGTTTGAACATAGGTTTGCGCAAAATAAAACTTAAGACTTTCAAAATTTGAAGAAGCCAATGAAAGTAAAGAATGCCTTGCATTGATTAGTTAGAAAATGCGGTGAATTATACGTACCATCATAGAAACATCATAAAACAACACAATCGAGAAAGAAATAATTTCAAAAGGATAAGACATACAAGATAACAAGAAAAGACCTTAGGCGGAACAACGCATGCGCTCATGCATTGGAATCCACGTGATTGAAGCCTTGCGTTGAAGGTTGAAAAGAATTCTTCCGTTGAACTACCAACCGAGGAGACTTATTGTTGCACCTACAAGAGCAAACGTACCTAAAACCAAGGAAGCAGCCATATATCCAAAATAACAATAAAAATAAAATAAATAACCTATAATAAGAAAGCAAAGTAAAGATAGAGTATAAGACGTCCCTGGAAAAATGAAAGTGTTGTCACCGCAAGGAGTCTTCCGTGCAGGAGGTTGCTCTCAACTGCTTGGGTCAAGTTGCCTTGACCATTGGAACTTCTGGCAATTGTTAGGCGCATGCGGTCGTCATGTGCTTAGAATCACCTTTAGCTCTTTTTGCGACTGATTGCCCTACTATCTTGGGGCCAACATTGGCTTTCAGCGCATCGCCTACACTTTAATGTTGTTTGCAACCTGGTCGCACAAGCTGCAATACACCCAAGATAAAAAGTTTGCTCGCAGAGACACAAAACTTACAAACATTTAGTTGTCAACTCCTCGGCAACGACGCTAAACTTGATGCACGAAAATTGAAAGTCGATTTTACTCATCAACCAAATCCGTTGACGCATTATGCGAAGCATGTTCCTAAGATATGCGTTGATATTCATGCGTCGATGGTCATGCATTGGAATGAAAATTATGATAACGAATGTATGCGATGACCATGCATCCTGCCACAAGTTTTCTTGCGTTCACGCCAAGTATAACATGAACGCAATTTTCTCGGGTAATCCAAGGTCGATCATAGGGACTTGTAACTTTATGTTTGCGATGATGTGCATGCGGCGGTTGAATAAAAGAATAAAGGGGATGTTACTAAGTTAATCCTACTCCTACTTCTATTTATCAGACAACACAATGAGAATATGCATGAGAGGTAGAGATACGACAAACCTTGACATGAAATAAATGAATGGGAAAATGGATAATGTGAAGATGTTTTCATTGCAAAACTTAAGAGTGATCGCAAGGGAACCCTAGTCAACGCAAACTAATGCGATCATGCAACACTCATACAATAGTAAACCACCTCTCGATGCGAATGCTACGGCTTCTAATGCTAGAACGCTTGTGATGTATGTGCAGAGGTGTCTATAGGGCCTACACATAAGCCTCTAATTCTTGTCTATGCGATGATACACAAACAAGGCGACCACATATCATTTTTTCTATTCCTAGGGTGCATGCGATGCAGTGTTGACAAACAGAGTTTATCTCTAAGTCCCCATTTTTGCCTATGTGTTCGAATCGCTCTCTCGAGTATTAGATTTGGGTTTTAGACTACTCTCTCAAGTATGCCTAAATGATGAATGATGTGCTCATAGGATAAGGTAACTGCATGAACTTGGTTGATGCAAGGTTGTTACTATCCCTAGTGAATAACGCATACATTACGTAATGCGACCAACCACTTACCCTTTCGGGCAGTTGATTGTTGTTGACTTCACTCATAGACAAGCAATGTGTTAGCCTATAGACAGGCGTTGCAGCAGCTTTTCACTAAGCAAATAAGATTACTCACATACTCGTGCAACGCATACCTCTCGATAGGTTGCTACATGCTTCATATCCCTAATCCACATAACTAAGTATGCAATACCCAAGCAATCCCACTAAGTGTTGCAACAAAAGTAAAGATGCTAAGTAAGAAGATGGAGATGGAGTCGAAGGAATAGAGAAATGCATTGAAAACACATTGTATTAATTTCTTAATTCAAAATGTCATACAATACAATATAGAAAAAGAAAGGAAAAAGAAATGACCGGCTGGAAACAAAACTTTGCTTCCAGCGAATGTGCGTCAAGGCTACCGATGGTGCCATGGATGGGTGGAGGAGCTGACTCTCTCGAGATCTAGCTCCGGTCGTCACTCGGAATGGATGAAGGAGGTGAAGAACTCTCAGCGCCTTCTTACGCAGTTTGTCTGGATCACAAGGATCCGCTCCAGGGGAACCTCAAGTGAAAACCTTGGATTCATCCCTGGATGAAAACCCTGGATCAAATGAATTTTAGCTTGTCGGCTTCTATTTATAGAGCTTGGCCGCCGACAGCATTAATTGGACTGCTCTGAGTCTGACGTTCGGTGTGTTCATCCTTTCTAAACCTCTGCCACTAATGGCGCGGTAGGTGAAATGTCAGTATCAGCTTTGGATTTTCTCGAGGTAGATGCGTTGATGCGTTCAATCCACCAACCTTGCGTTGATCCCATTAGAATGCATTGTCGCGTAGCCGCAATCATTCAATGGCCGCATTCGCTTAACACCACAACTCTACATGATGACCGCAATCGTTTAACGAGTACAACTCCCATGCGATGGACGCATACGGCTGATTATCGCAACATCCATGCGTTGATCGATGCGTTTGCCTTGTGATGCAGTGTTTCTCCACATGCGACCGTTTATGCGATGGTCCGGTTTCCGTGTTTGTGTTCATTTCCTGTATTGGCTACAAAAATAGAACATTGAACACATAATTAATGCAAAGTAATGGGTTAGCTGATCGACGCAAACTCTTTTTCTCGTGAATTCCTAGCATGATCGATGCATATTCTACCTAACAACCTTCATAATTCTAAGTAAAAAGACTAAGATGGCATGCATTTCTGCATGCCATCACACCCATAAACTTAAAATCATTCTTATCCCCAACCATGCATTATACTCAAGAAATTCTAACTCACCTTCATGCTTTCCTTTGCGATGATCAGCTTCTCAGAGTATAATTTACACACACCTTTGACCATCATCGCAATGCTCTCCTCCACTTAGGCTACTTCTTCAAAAGATCTTGTCTAAGTTAAATCCGGCAAGCCTTTGCTAAAAAATTTTATTCATTCACTGCAACTTTGTGTTTAGCTTCTGAGATTGCGTTCATTCAAAAAAAGTACTTCAAAACTTTGTGATGACTTATTCAAATGCGGCGTTGAATCTGGTTATGCCCTTCATTTTGGCTTACCCCCACATGTGTCATGCAGGCATCCAACTTCGATTGTGTTCCATATTCAACTCAACTCTTGTCTCATTTGTTTTGGCTTGTATTGACAGAGGAGTTGCGCTAATGCGCTGATTCTGGCGACTTGCCTTCGTTTTAGCTTGCCCTCACATGTGTCATGCGGACATCCAACTTTGAGCAAGTGCCTTTCACAGCTTAACTCTTATCAACATGGGTTTCCCCATTGCGTTGATAGTGAAGTTATTATTCCCAAAATCTCACTTCAACTTTTTTTTTTTTATGATCGCAATATAATGAACGCAATTCTCCGAAACCACTGCCACCCCCAAACTTAGAGGTTGGCAGCGTTCTCATCACAAAGCTAAAAACAAAATTACGAGAATGCGATAATAAATGTTTGAACATAGGTTTGCGCAAAATAAAACTTAAAACTTTCAAAATTTGAAGAAGCCAATGAAAGTAAAGAATGCCTTGCGTTGATTAGTTAGAAAATGCGGTGAATTATACGTACCATCATAGAAACATCGCAAAACAACGCAATCGAGAAAGAAAGAATTTCAAAAGGATAAGGCATACAAGATAACAAGAAAAGACCTTAGGTGTAACAACACATGCGCTCATGCGTTGGAATCCACGTGATTGAAGCCTTGCGTTGAAGGTTGAAAAGAATTCTTCCGTTAAACTACGAACCGAGGAGACTTATTGTTGCACCTACAAGAGCAAACGTACCTAAAACCAAGAAAACAGCCATATATCCAAAATAGCAATAAAAATAAAACAAATAACCTATACTAAGAAAGCCAAGTAAAGATAGAGTAGAAGACGTCCCTGGAAAAATAAGAGTGTTGTCATCGCAAGGAGTCTTCCATGCAGGAGGTGGCTCTCAACTGCTTGGGTCAAGTTGCCCTGACCATTGGAACTTCCGGCAATTGTTGGGCGTATGTGGCTGTCATGTGCTTAGAATCACCTTCAGCTCTTTTTGTGACTCATTGCCCTTCTACCTTTGGGTCAACATTGGCTTTCAACGCATCGCCTATACTTCAATGTTGTTTGCAACCTGGTCGCACAAGCTGTAATACACCTAAGATAAAAAGTTTGCTTGCAGAGACACAAAACTTACAAACATTTAGTTACCAAGTCCCCAGCAACGATGCTAAAAACTTGATGCGCGAAAATTGGAAGTCGGTTTTACTCGTCAACCAAATCTGTGGATGCATTATGCGATGCATGTTCCTAAGATATGCATTGATAGTCATGCGTTGATGGTCATGCGTTGGAATGAAAATTGCGTTCACGAATGTATGCGATGACCATGCGTCCTGCCATAAGTTTTCTTGCGTTCACGCCAAGTATAACATGAACGCAATTTTCTCGGGTAATCCGAGGTTGATCACAAGGACTTGTAACTATATGTTTGTGGTGATGTACATGCGGCGGTTGAATAAAAGAATAAAGGGGATGTTACTAAGTTAATCCTACTCCTACTCCTATTTATCAGACAACGCAATGAGAATATGCATGAGAGGTAGAGATGGGACAAACCTTGACATGAAATAAATGAATGGGAAAAGGGATAAAATGTGAAGATGTTTTCATTGCAAAACTTAAGAGTGACCGCAAGGGAACCCTAGTCAACGCAAACTAATGCAATCATGCAACACTCATACAATAGTAAACCACCTCTACGTGCGAATGCTACGACTTTTAATGCTAGAACGCTTGCGATGTATGTGCAGAGGTGTCTATAGGGCCTACACATAAGCCTCTAATTCTTGTCTATGCGATGATACACAAACAAGGCGACCACATATCATCTTTCTTATTCCTAGGGTGCATGCGATGCAGTGTTGACAAACAGAGCTTATCTCTAAGTCCCCATTCTTGCCTATGCGTTCAAATCCGCTCTCTCGAGTCTTAGATTTGGGTTTTAGACTACTCTCTCAAGTATACCTAAATGATGAATGATGTGCTCATAGGACAAGGTAACCGCATGAACTTGGTTGACGCAAGGTTGTTACCATCCTTAGTGAACAACGTATACATTACGTAATGCGACCAACCACTTACCATCTTGGGCAGTTGATTGTTGTTGACTTCACTCATAGACAAGCAATGTGTTAGCCTATAGACAGGTGTTGCAGCAGCTTCACACTAAGAAAATAAGATTACTCACATACTCATGCAATGCATACCTCTCGGTAGGTTGCTACATGCTTCATATCCCTAATCCACATAACTAAGTATGCAATACCTAAGCAATCCTATTAAGTGTTGCAACAAAAGTAAAGATGCTAAGCATGAAGATGGAGATGGAGTAGAACGAATAGAGAAATTCATTGAAAACACATTGTATTAATTTCTTAATTCAAAATATCATACAATACAATATAGAAAAAGAAAGGAAAAAGAAATGATCGGCTGGAAGCAAAACTTTGCTTCCAGCGGATGTGCGTCAAGATTGCCAGTTGTGCCATGGATGGGTGGAAGAGCTGACTCTCTCGAGATCTAGCTCCGGTCGAAGGCTCCGGTCGTCACTCGGAATGGATGAAGAAGGTGAAGAACTCTCAACGTCTTCTCATGCAGTTTGTCTGGATCACAAGGATCCTCCCCAGGTGAACCTCAAGCGAAAACCTTGGATTCAACCTTGGGCGAAAACCCTGGATCAAATGAATTTTAGCTTGTCGGCTTCTATTTATAGAGCTTGGTCACCGACAACATTAATTGGACTGCTTTGAGTCTGACATTCGGCGTGTTCGTCCTTTCTGAACCTCTGCCATTAACGGCGCGGTAGGTGAAATGTCAGCATCAGCTTTGGATTTTCTTGAGGTAGATGCGTTGATGCGTTCATTCAACCAACCTTGTGCTAATCCCATTAGAATGCATTGTCGCGTATACGCAATCATTCAATGGCCGCATTCGCTTGACACTGCAATTCTACATGATGACTGCAATCGCTTAACGAGTGCAACTCCCATGCGATGGGCGCATACGACTGATTACCACAACATCCATGCATTGATCGATACATTTGCCTTGCGATTGAGTGTTTCTCTGCATGCGGTCGTCTATGCGATGGTCCGGTATCCGTGTTTGCGTTCATTTCCTGCATTGGCTTCAAAAATAGAACATTGAACGCATAATTAACGTAAAGTAATGGGTTAGCTGAGGTTCGACATGTTGATTGACGCAACTCTTTTTCTCGTGAATTCCTAGCATGATCGATGCATATTCTGCCTAACAACCTTCGTAATTCTAAGTAAACGGACTAAGATGGCATGCATTTCTACATGTCATCACACCCATAAACTTAAAATCATGCTTGTCCCCAAGCATGCGTTATACTCAAGAAATTCTAACTCACCTTCATGCTTTCCTTTCCGATGACCAGCTTCTCAGAGTATAATTTACACACACCTTTCAAATCCTAGACCAAAGGTGCCTAATAGCGTAGGGAGACTCATCGGGTAACAAATTCCATCCTCAGCTAAAATGGTTGGCCCAATCCGATAAGCCTTTGCTAAAAAATTTTATTCATTCACCGCAACTTTGTGTTTAGCTTCATAGATTGTGTTCATTCAAAAAAAGTACTTCAAAACTTTGCGATGACTTATTCAAATGCGGTGTTGAACCTGGTTACACCCTTCGTTTTGCCTTACCCCCACGTGTGTCATGCGAGTATCCAACTTCGGTTGCGTTCCATATTCAACTCAACTCTTGTCTCATTTGTTTTGGCTTGCACCGGATAGAGGAGTTGTGCTAATGCGCTGATCCTGGCGACTTGCCTTCGTTTTGGCTTGCCCCCACGTGTGTCATGCGGACATCCAACTTCAAGCAAGTGCCTTTCACAGTTTAACTCTTATCAACATGGGTTTCCCCGTTACGTTGATAGTGGAGTTATTATTCCCAAAATTTCACTTCAACTTTTTTTTTTTTAATGATCGCAATATAATGAACGCAATTCTCCGAGACTGCTGCCACCCCCAAATTTAGAGGTTGGCAGGGTTCTCACCACAAAGCTAAAAACAAAATTACAAGAATGTGATAATAAATGTTTGAACACAAGTTTTGCGCAAAATAAAACTTAAAACTTTCAAAAGTTGAAGAAGCCAATGAAAGTAAAGAATGCCTTATGTTGATTAGTTAGAAAATGCGGTGAATTATACGTACCATCATAGAAACATCGCAAAACAAAGCAATCAGGAAAGAAAGAATTTCAAAAGGATAAGGCATACAAGATAACAAGAAAAGACCTTAGGTGGAACAACACATGCGCTCATGTGTTGGAATCCACGTGATTGAAGCTTTGCATTGAAGGTTGAAAAGAATTCTTCCGTTGAACTACGAACCGAGGAGACTTATTGTTGCACCTACAAGAGCAAATGTACCTAAAACCAAGGAAACAACCATATATCCAAAATAACAATTAAAATAAAATAAATAACCTATACTAAGAAAGCAAAGTAAAGATAGAGTAGAAGACGTCCCTGGAAAAATAAGAGTGTTGTCACCGCAAGCAGTTTTCCGTGCAGAAGGTTGCTCTCAACTGCTTGGGTCAAGTTGCCCTGACCATTGGAACATCGGGCAATTGTTGGGTGCATACGGCCGTCATGTGCTTAGAATCACCTTCAGCTCTTTTTGCGACTGATTACCATTCTACCTTGGGGTCAACATTGGCTTTCAACACATCGCCTACACTTTAATGTTGTTTGCAACCTGGTCGCACAAGCTGCAATACACCTAAGATAAAAAGTTTACTCGCAGAGACACAAAACTTACAAACATTTAGTTGCCAAGTCCCCGGCAACAGCGCCATAAACTTGTTGACTATAAAAATAAAATGTTATGCTATGTATCGCTTATGCACACTACTGATGAAAGAATGATTCAAGTTCATGTCCCCGGCAATGACGCCATAAACTTGATGACTATAAAAATAAAATGTTATGCTATGTATCGCTTATGCACACTACTGATGAAAGAATGATTCAAGTTCATGTCCCCGACAACGGCGCCATAAACTTATTGACTAAAAAAAAATAATATTGTATCATACAAGCTCATGTCCCCGGCAATGGCGCCATAAACTTGTTGACTTTAATTTTATAATAATAATGTTTTTTAAAGCATATGGACAATGATGAATATGAATGTAATGCAAGCTCATGTCCCCTACTATTGCGCTGATGAATGAATGAAAGTGCTCTATATGCGTTCAAGTGTTTTGTGATAAATACATTTTATGCGATACTACGTTCTAAGTGTATACGTTGATAGTGATATGCTCGTAGTATGCAATGAAGTAGTGCGTGTCACAAGTTTCCTTACGTTGAAACCAAGTATAATTCCAACGCAAGTTTCTCAGAATGATCCGGTCGAACATGGGGATTATTGTCATTAAATGCGATACTAATGTGATATATGCGACCGGTTATAATAAAGAATAAAGAATTTTGGTTTTTGCAGAAATATAAATTGCGCTAAAAGTAAAATTGCATTGAAAGTAAAATGCATTAATAAAGTAAATGTCTAAACTACTATGATACAGGGGTCGAGGACTGGCTGTGAAGTTGTACAAAAGAATCTATGAATGCGATGGCAAGTCTTATGAATGAGGCAGAAAGAGAATGAGTAAAAATTAAAAACATCGCAAGTTCGTCAATCGCGTTAAGGACGCAACTAAGGTTCCACTTTCCCTTGGTGTACAACTTTCAATGATCGGTCGCGTTCCCATACGTCTATGGTGAAACAGAAATGAACGTGATGAACGCAAGGTTGTTTCCATCTTTGGAATGCTTCTCACTTTAGTTAACGCATTCTTCCAACCTTCTCTCGATAGGTGGAATAATATCTTCACTTCTGCTCTCACAGGTGAAGATGTCGTCGAGCATGCTTTAGCTAAATTTAATTGATTCCTTGACACAGATTGACTCATTCGCTTAATTCTCGCTGTTTACCCCGGGGATTAAGAACACATCATGGATAAAATGAATGATAAATGTATGGAAAGAGACAGAGGGATGGTAATGATGATGATGATAACATTTAATTCTAAAAATAAGCGTTTGATACATGTTTGTGAATGAGGGATTAAAGAAGATGAACACAGACGATGGATTAGAGAATAGAAACAAATACGGAAAGAGTGTCAACGCTTGACACAGATCCCGATCAGAGACTTGTGCTTGCTAGCGTATGGATGTGGTGGAGAGGAAAGCTTCCCTCTCAGGCTTGCTTTCCCCTTTAGAATTGACCTTTTGCACAGAGTTTCAGCTTCGAGAATCGAAAGAATTCCTTGCTCGGAGACTCACCTTTCAGCCTTGTCTCGTAGTTCTCTCGGATTTACTTTGTAAAGTCTCTTCAGATCAGCCTCTCTCCCCGTATATCTTTTAGCGAATTTGAGGAAGCTATTTATAGACAAGACCTTGACTTTTTGAATTTGTGGTCCCTACTGTATAATTATGGTAATTCTTGCCATGGCGTTATGGAAAATTCCTCTCTGCTCCACGATCAATCCTTCAGAATTGCACAACAAAAGCTATACACTTGTCAGAATCGTCCGCGAATGCGTTGCTCTTCACATCTTCGATCGATCGCCGCATGCGGTGTTGTTTTTTTTATTACCGCATGTGGTTGAAATGCGTTGATTGCTAAAGCTCATGATCGATCGTCGCATGCGCCGTCATTGCGTTGATCGTTTCTTCGTTCTTGATCAATTGGCGCATGCGATGTAGATGTGTTGTACATTGTCTTTGAGCCATTAATGCATGCGATGACCTATTTCCTGCAAAATAGAGACTGAAACATTCTATTTCACCATAGCAATGATATTAGTGGATGCGTTCACGACATTTCATAATTTTCGTATTTCTCAGCCAATTCTTATATTATCGACGCAACTTTCCTCTCTTTTTGCCGCAATATCTAAATAAAACAGCATAAATAACTTGTATTTCTACAAGTTATCATCGGGGTAAGTAGATAAGTTGCTTGCTTAAAGGCTGATCCCGGGGCTTGAACAATGTGATGTCACACCTTCTCCTTGTCCGAGAAGATTTAGTCATAGTTGGACTATGATATATTGTTCATTGGAGGAATTAATGGTACTTAAGGAGTTAGATGTAACTACAGAGGCAAAATGGTATTTTTGGCCTAGCTGTACTTACGAGCAATTTGTGAAAGGTCACCGTACTATTGTTGGTTATATCCAATGGACACAGAAATATATATGTAGTGCGAAGAGTGCAATTGTCGGTCTTTAGTGGAGTGCCCGACAATTAATGGATGGTGAATAATTTAATTAAAGAGTTTAATTAATTATTCATGTACCGTTGGAGCTTCAAGCTACAAGTCTGTAAGGTCCCCTTGGTAGCTCAATAGAACTAAATGAGAATAAGTTTCTAGATTAATTTAAATTGTTCAAATTAATAGAGAAATTTAATTATATATTATATAATTAAGTTATTTTAATTATATGTAATATACTTATTATAATGTATTTGATACATTATAGATTAATTGAGAAGATATAAATATTTGAATACAATTCAAATATTATTAATATGAATTAAATTCATATTTGTTAAATTTAATATAAATGTGATTTGTATTAAATTTCATATAAGAAAGAAAAGAAATTATAGGTTATATTGTATTTGATACAATATTAAATCTATAGGTTATATATTATATTTGATATAACATATAATTTAATATATATATATAATATGATAAGTTAATTATCATATTCATATATATTAAATATCATTTTTATTTTATTTTAAATAAAAATGAGGGAGGGAATTACAACTCCCTCCCCCTCTTTTCTCTCCACCTACGTAAGTGGGTAGTTATGGTATTTGGTTTTTTGAAAAACAGGAGAGAGTCTCCTTCTTCCACAATCTGTTCTTCGATTTTGACAGTGAGAGAAAGAAAGAAGAGTCCTGTAAGTTTGGATTTGTTCGTGAACAATCTCAACTCTTCCTCCTTTCTACTCAATTTTAATTCCCTCGATCCAAAATAGCTAGAGTCCACCACTACTAGGTTCTCTACCTGAGAATACTGAAGAAGTCTTTGTGGTAGTGTTCGTGCTCTTGATCGAGGTTTTCTTGAAGAAAGTCTTCAAGGCGTTCGTGTACTGTTCGAGGGATTTTTGAAGAAAAGTCTTCAAAGGTAAGGTTTCTAAAACCTATTTATATAGCATGTTGTAATTTATGTAAATGCATATTTTATTCTTGATTTACTATAAAATGTACATTCAATGAAAAATGGGATTCGGGACGATCTTTCTTCCGCTCACTGTTCCCTTCAGTTTGGGATCCTTCAATTGGTATCAGAACTAGCTTGCTGGTGATCCCAAATTCCATTTTTTTGTTGAATAGATTTTACAGTGATGGTGGGTTTTGCATATTATGCATTATGTTTAGAATTCATATGATGAATGGCTTATGGTGAATGTGGATTTTGTTGATGGATGTTTCAAGATAGGATACTTAGTTTTAAGGCTTTATTTCGTTAACAAATTTGGTTTGTAAAGGCCCCTGTTTTGGGCATAATTTTTGCTGTAGAGTCTGTATTCATTATTTTGAGTCGCTTGTGATGCTCTTGGTGTTGGGGTTGATGTCCTAAAGTCTCGTGTCCTGTAGTTTGTAAACAATTTATACGAACACTTATGATGTATAATATCTTATATTTTACTTTACTTCTTTATTTTGCTCAATTGATTGTTTTATTTGCTTTATCACAAACCAATAAACCTAAAATCCCTGGTTATCTGTATCTAAATTAAGCATGTATGTGGTGACATACAAGTGGATCATGTCTTAAGTGATAACCAAAATGGTCTGTAGTATATGGACAAAGGAGGGAAACTTTATCTTGGTAACGCTACGAATGCGATTCGCTTTGTGGAATGGTCACAAGTGTTGTGACTTATCACAGATGGTCTGATCCTGATCATTCGTGTAGAGGACATGCGAGCGGGGGCGTCCTATACAAAGAGTTTATATAAGACCTGACCACAAAGTGTTAATGTCCCGTTATATAACACCGTTCATGACAAAGACTTCACTTCACTAAGATGACCATAGGTAACATGATCTCAATCTTGAGTGAGTTGGGAATTCCTACCATTGAGGGCGGTCCTTTGATTTGCATGGGTGCGAGTAGTCAAGTCGTCGACTCAAACCTACCACTTTGGGGATTCGCCTGATTTAGGAGCTAGAAAATCAGCTACACAAGATGGAATTCACTCCTTCCCCGATGCAGGGGTAAGTAGATAAATAGGTCCCTTAAGGGCTGATTCCAGGGTTTGAACGATGTGGCGCTACACACCTTCCCTTGGCCTGAGAGGTGTTCACACATAGTTGGACTATGTTATATTGTTCATTAGAGGAATCAGTGGTACTTAAGAAGTGAGATGTAACTACAGGGGCAAAACGATAAATTGGCCCAGCTGTATTTATGAGCATTTGTGAAAGGTCATCGTACTCATGATTGGTTATATTCGATGGACACAAAAATATATCTGTGGTAAGAAGAGTTCAGCTGTTGGTCTTTAGTGGAATGTCTGGCAGTTAACAGATGGTGGATCTCGTGGTTAAAGAGTTTAGTTAGCTATTCACGTACCGTTGGAACTTCGAGCCACAAGTCTATAAGGTCCCTTGGTAGCTTGGATAAAGTTGAGAATAAGTTTTTGGGTCAGTTTGAAATGTTCAAATTGACAAGAGGGAGTTCAATTATATAACTGATTAATTATATATGATATAATTGACTAAATGTATGAGATACATTATTTTGGAGGAAATTGGATATAAATATGATTTATATCAAGTAGAGGAGAAATTACTATAGTGGATATATGATATCAAACTATAGGTTAAGAATATAATATGATTATATTCATTATATAATTAATTAGGCGGTTATGAGATAATTGGCCGAGAATTTCTCTGGAATCGTGCGAAAGTGGGAAAATCGAATTCGGTTCTTGTAACTAAAGAATAAAATGAAAATCGGTCTCATTTTGTAAGAGACGCAAAAATTTGCTCACGGTGTGAATTCATACGATCGCTTAACATTGAGAGCCTATGCGATAGCGCCCGTCGTTCTAAATGATCGCACACCCGTGCACTAAACGATTGCATGCGATTTCTAAATGATCGCTTAGTACTTGCTAGATGATTGCTTAGAAAACCTACACGATCGTGTACCTTTTCCTAAACGACAAGCACCCGACTATAGTCATCTACTATCTCCCACTTGCTTGTTCGTATTATACGATCGTCTTTTCCTCCTCCCTCTACCAATTTCATCAAAGTCCACCCTTTGGATTCTCACTCCGAGAATACCGAGGGCTTCGAGTGGTGGTGTCGTCCCCGGTTGCTGTTGGTTCATGCACTGCCGATTGTGTAGACGACTGTGGTGCTGCTAGGCGATTATTTGTTGGGCGATAAGAAGCGTAGAGGAGTTGCTTCTACTGGACTGAGTGCGAGTGAAGATTGTCATCAGCTGGTACGTTTACTCAGTCTTTTGTATTTTATTTGTTAAAGCATGCCTATAATTAGTGTTACAATGCATATCTGTTTGTTAGAATGTATGTGTGGTAATTCGGTCACAATGAAATCGAAAAGATCCGCATCCGCTCATGGATACTCTTGTTTAAAAGTTGCTTCACCTAGAAAGTTTCAAAGAAGAAATTCAGAGCACTGCTTCGATGAAGAAGATGAAGCAGTTCTACAAGATCGTGTAGCTTTTGCTAAACAATCTTGTAGCTTTTGCTACACGATCATGTAGCATTTGCTAAATGGTCGTGTGGCTAATGCTACAAGATCGTGTAGGTTTTGCTACACGATTGTATAGCATTTGCTACAAGATCACACAACAAGTTTGCTACACGATCACTACAAAGAGTTCGTTGAAGTGCGGTTCAAAACCTGGTTCACCTGTTTAGAACCGGATGACTCTTACTCATGTAATAGTTAGCCTTTTAAGTTTTCTTTTAGGATAGAGACAGGGAATCCCTGGTTTGACTAGGTATAGGGTCAAACCGAGGATCTAAATTGGGTCCTCGGTCGAGGACGGGGAAGGGATCCCTGCCCCCGACCCCAATCCCCGTCCCGCCCTGATTTTTTTGTTACTGATTTTGTTTTTAATTATTATTATTATTATAAAAAATAAAAGCAGGGATTTTTTCCGACGGGGATTCCCCGACCCCCCAAAACGAATAATGGGGTGGGGAAGGGGATTAAAAAACTCCACGGGGACGAGGATAGGGAGTACATCCCCACCCCACCCCACCCCGGCCTCATGCCATCCTAAATGTAAGGAAGTAGATGAGGAGAATAATGAGAAATGAAAGAAGAATGGAGGGAAAAAAATAAATGTTAAAATGTATTTTTTATTTAAAAAAAAACTATAAAAAAATACATTTTTATTCAAATTTATGTAATAAAAATTAATGTAAAGCCAACTTTTCATTAGTATTACCAGAGAGAAACTAATCTTCATCTCTTTGATATGAACTATTCCAATGTTGTTTCTCTCTTTCGTAGAGCTTGTGAGATTTTGAACTTTTAGAGATATCAAAATTTTCTGTCTCATTGCTTATGTCATTTGGCACAGACGTAACCTGCTAGTTTTTTACAGTGACCCCTCTCCTCTATTTGATCCTATTCGGTGAGTTTGTGTTGTTGGTGGAAGCTTTTGATTGGTATTTTGGTCTATACATCGTTTAGGTGGCCCAGTCGCCTATGATAAGTAAGGAGACTTCCCAGTGGGACGCTCCTCCCTTTGGTTTGTTTAAAGTGAATTCCAATACAGCTTGTCTGGGTGGGTACTATAGGTATTGGTGCCATTATTTGTGACAAGAAAATGATGATTTTTTTGTTGGCTATAAAGAGTCATTTGTTTATGACCTGTCCCTGTGTGCTTAAACCATCGTCATGTTTAATGGGTATTTCCATAGCTGTTGAGGTTGACATTTCCTTGCTTTGGGTCAAAACCTATTCCAAGATTCTTTGGAATTTCTAGGTTGAAAATGATAATACATGTAGAGGCAAATAACCCGACAACCTGAACAATCCGGACTACCCAACCCAAAATATAAGGGTTGGGTTGGGTTAGTTTTATTTTTTGGTTGGGTTGGGTTAAATTTTTTATATTTTTGTTGGGTTGGTATTGAGTCATGGGTTGACTAAAAAAAATTGGGTTTACCCAACCCAACCCAACCCAACCCGAATTATATATATATAAATAAAATATACTATATATACTTCTTTTTTATTTAAAATTGATTACTTTATATTTATTAATTTATGAATTTTAAATATTTTTCTTTTAAAATTGTTACCATATTTGTCTTTATTTGAAGTTTGCAATAAATATCTTAGATACTTGGTATTTAGCATTTGAATTTTATGAGACTTTAGTTATTAGTCATGTGTTATATATAAATTTACATATTTTTAATTAAAAATAAAAAAAAGTTATAACCCGACAACCCAACTCTTTGGGTTAAGTTGGTTAAGAGACTTTATTTGGGTTTTTTGGATTGCCAATCCAACCAACCCGAATTTTCAGGTTGGTCTAACAAAACACTCTCAACCCATCCCAATCTAATCCATGTACACCCCTAGATACATAAAAGAGGTTCAAATTTTGTTGATACTATTCGACATATCCATATGAATTGTTCTATCCTTGGATTCTTCTGGTAATTCTATTGCTCATGTTTTGGCTTTCCATGCTCGTAGTTTTGGCATTTGGTTGTGTGACATGAACCAAACCTAGCAACCAAAAGTGTACTTTAAAAAAAAGATCATGTTAAATTACCTCAATTTATTATTTATCATAAAAGAAACACTTAAGAATCTCATGAAATCTCATAATATGAATAATGTAATATATAGCACAACAAAGAAAGCTAGATTGCATGATATCAATAATATTTGAATGGATTTTTATTCTATGTGGATTCAAATTGATTCTAATTCAAACTATACCTTAGAAGTTTAATAAAATATTTTTTTCTCGAAAAAAACTAATATAACATATCACTTAGTGAAACATCAAATACTAAATTTAAGGAGTATATGCTAACATATCACTTAGTGAAGCATCAAATACTAAATTAAGGAGTAGATACTAAGATGGAACTACGAAAAATTTCCAAATTACATAACCAAAGTGTTATTTTAACAAAATAAATATCAATGTTATAAGTAACGAAAAAAAATGAAAAAGAAAATCTAGCGAGAGAAAAGAATAAATAAATGAAGCGCGAAGCTTTGGATGAACGCCACTTGTGGAGGGAAAAGGAATGGCCGTAAACCGATATGTCGTTTTTAGTCATTCACTTCTTCACTATCGTCGTCCTCTTCGCCTTCGAAGTTCTCCTTCTCCACTTTTCTCATCTGTTCTGCGTTCGACCTCCTCATCCATGGAAGCTCCTCCCGAAGGTTACCGCAGGAATGTTGGCATTTGCCTCATCAATTCTTCTAAAAAGGTCATTCTCGAAACCTTTCTCTTTTTGTTCCTCCATCTCCGCTCATCTTTACAAGTATTCATCCATCTGCATCGTTCCGAAATCTGTATGTGCAGATTTTTGCTGCCTCAAGGCTGGATATACCAGATGCTTGGCAAATGCCTCAGGTAATTCGATGATTCTTTTTGCTTCTAGGTCATAGTTTTTCTTTTTCTTTTTTTTCTTTTTTAATCCGGAAGTTTGAGGTACAATCAGCATAACTTTGAGCTCTGAAATAACAATGAATTAGTACGTTAATTTACTGTTACATTGCTTGCTCTGGCCTCACTATTCAATTGTCGCGTATTAGGTTTTATGAAGAGTTTATTCGATCAGATGTATTCATTAAGTCTGAAATTTTAGCATTGAAGCATAATTAAATGGCGAGGAAATAATATATGATCATCTACGTATTTTCATAAGTGATTTATACGTTTTAGCCATTACGAGTTCATTTGTTCTGTTGTGTTCATTAGGGCGGCGTGGACGAGGATGAAGATCCAAGAAGTGCAGCCATCAGAGAACTTAGAGAAGAAACAGGAGTCAGATCCGCAGAGATTATTGCTGAAGTACTATTTCATTGATGTATTCGGTTGTCTTTCCTTGGATATGCATACTTCTCTTAAGTTTTCATAAATCAAGTGCTTCTCATAGTCGGTAAAACTGAAGAAAGTCTATTTTAGGAGTAAAGATGACTAGATTTTTTCTGTTCAAATGAAATTAGATCTCAACAATATCCAGTTTCTATTGCAGTTAATATGCTAAGGTACGAAAGAAAGTTCATAATTGATCACCACTGCATCGACCAAGCTCTTTGAATTAGTTTAGGGCATATTTGATGCTTTTCTTGTTCTCAACTTTACCATCAAATTTCTAACCATCAATTTTTTGATTAATGGAATTGGTTTATTGCAACTGAATCTTATTTTACCTTTTTTTCACTGACTAACTATTCGTGCTGGCTTTCATACACATCAACTAAGGTTAGCTCGTTAGACCATTATTTGGTCTTATAACATTTGATCTAAAAAAACAACTTGAAATATTATTGCTAGAGGGTCACCATAATCCAGATTTTAAAGAGAAATGAGCGTACATCATGCCTCTGATTACTGTGCCAATCTGTTGTAACCCATTGTGGTCATAATTTTCTTTAATCTCTGGAGATGGGGGAAGAATATTCTGAACTTTACCAGTGATCTCCCCTGCCCATTGACTCGGTTATTTAAAATTCTTCTACAAATATGGCTTGTTTCTTCTATGACCTTATGTAGTATGATTGCTGTGCGATAAGTTATGCTGTATCAGTAGTTTTAATTTGCATACTGTGTGGGTTACTGAAGTTTTGAATTCACCTTATATTTTTCTTCTTTCATTTTGGAGTTTTCCCAGAGTAAAAGCCTGTGTTTACCTTAATTGGACACATCAGTGAAATGTCTTGAATATTGGTTTCTTAAAGTAGGTACCTTATTGGCTGACTTATGACTTCCCACCACATGTCCGGGAAAAACTTAGACATCAGTGGGGTTCTGACTGGAAGGGTCAAGCGCAGAAGTGGTGAGTTCTATTTTCTATGCATACAGTTCTTATTCCTTTCATATTCTTTAGAGCTAAATCTCACTTGACGTACACTGGTGTACATAGTAATTAATACCTCAATGCTGATCCTTTTTATAAAAAAAGGCAAACAACCTTTGTGCCAAAACTCTGTTTCCTTATAGTAACTTCGAAAGCCGGTGCACCATACCGAAGTTGCTCACATTGGAGAGCAAAGCAACGAATTTTTGTGGGGGGTCTTAGTAATCATATAAAGGGCCAAGACAACTTAGACGTTCATTTCCTAACAATACATGTATTAAAGAAACAAAATCCACCCTCAGTGAATTTGTGGATAATAGTGTTAGTGTTACTTTTGAGTCTTCCTTCGTTTCTCTATTAGAATTCTGCAAGTAACTTTTTTCTCTTTCATTTTCTTTTCATCCTGCCAAGGCACTGTTTCATTTGCCTTATCAACTAAATTGTAACGATGTTTGCAAAATTTTAGGTTTTTGCTGAAGTTGACAGGAAGTGATGAAGAGATCAATCTTTTGGGTGATGGGACTGAGAAAGCGGAGTTTGGCGAATGGTCATGGATGTCACCTGAAGAAGTAGTAGAACGTGTGAGTACACCACTGTTACCTTTTTATTTAATTCAACAATTGTAAGGTGGGAGATCGAACTATCAATCTTTGAAACAGTAATTGATACATTATCAATTGAACTATGCTCGAAATGACAGACGTTCGTTAACTCATCATCAACAAAAAAACAGCTGAAAAACGAATATGAATATTCAACTTACATTTACCCTCTATCATGCAGGCTGTAGATTTCAAGAAACCTGTTTACAAGGACGTGCTAACGGTATTCAAACCCCATCTCGAGTAATATTATCCTATACTAAAAACATTTATTCTTGCCCCCTTTCAATAATGTTGGTTTTATTTTTGTCCAATGAACTATGTTAATATTATATAGAAGGAGGCTTTGTCCAATCTCCAAGCTGTGACGACATATCAAACCAGCTTGATTGGGGAAGTAATCTTCTACTCTTCTTACATGATGGTTAGTTATAGGATCGTTTTCCCCCTCTCTTTTTGGAACGAGAATATTGGAAACGAGTTCATGTTTCATTTTATAGTAGAATGCTCTCGTATCTTTGAGAATAAATGATACTTTATTAAATGGGAACAAGACTCCATCTAGGTTTGCAGACGGGACATTTGGCTGCTATTGATATTATACCAATTGATAAAGACAACGGACCTTCACATCCAATCAGTGGTCTACTAGTATTCAAATTATAGTTGCATTTTTATTTAAAAAGGTTGTCCTCTCGATATAGGGCCTTACACATTGTGAAGTTTTAAAATCGACTGACATTATTAGTTTTACTAATTTAATATTTAATTTAGTTAATTGTAAAGAAATCAATTTTTGTTGACATGAATTTAGGAATATATTGTTGAAGTAGAAGACAATTTTTTTAGCCAAAATGAGTATAGTTCATTCGACATAAAATATGTACTTTCAACCTCAAAATTAGAAGCTTTAGTTCTCTCTAATGGTATATTGACAATTGGGTTTTTATTTATTGATTTTGATTTTTTTTATTTTTATAATAATAATAATAATTATTATTATTTTAATAAAACATTAAAATTTTGCTTATAATAAGGGACAATACCACAAATCTGCTTCAAAAAATACATAAAAAGCTTGTTGAATGAGGAAATAGATTATCAATAGTTCAAAAAGTAACGTCAATAATAACAGAGATCAAAGCATAAATGAAGGGAAGTTCGACACTCTTGCTTTGCTTTATTCTATTTCACTAATTCTAAGACGATTATCTTTGCTTCGGTTAACCAAATTTAATTTAAACAAATGCTTGGCTTTAAGATTATTTTAAGAAATATCAACTTATTATTATATTTTAACGACAATAAATTAGAATCAAGGAGACCAATGGTACTAATCATTTTATCATGATTTGTAAGTACATCAAATCTTTCTAGAATCAGTGAATACTAATTTGGTGAAGATTTGGACTTTGGTTAACTATAATCATTACGATGCTTCATTTCCAAACATTTAAGAAAGCCCTTTATTGACAGTGAAAAAGGGGTAAGATTTCTTTAGTTATATTAGAGTGGAAACAAAGTCCCACATTGGATAAGGAAAAAGTGGTCATAGGTATATAAGTAAGGACAATTATATCAATTGATAGTAGGCCTTATGGGTGGTGTCAAAAGGAAAGTCGGGAGAACATCCCAAAAGTAGACAACTGTGCATATAGAAAGTCATATCCATTATATTTATCGATTACTTATTTGACTTCGACTTGTGAAATGAGAGTTTGAGATACAATTTAGTTTATTCGACAATTATTTATACTTCGTATAAATTTCCAACAAGTTAAAAAGGCTTCAATTTGGTACTAATAATTTTAACTATTACAACTACTAAGTTAGCTCTGACACTCACAAGTATTAAAAAAAAATAGAAAAGAGAGAATTTTAATAGCTAATCTCACTAAAGCCATATCGCCCTCAAGTTATCTCAATCACACATGGAATACAAGATGATAAACAGAGCATAACACAAATAGGAGGAATGAAATCTTGGTTATTATAAACAATGTGACGTATCATCTCTTCTCATGAAAAATATTTTGTATCTGCCGATGAACAATATCGGCAACGATGCCGGGCGAGAATCGGCTGACCATGTCCTCCCTCGCCCGCTGTCCTTTAACCTTAGCTTCATCAACATTAGTTGTTACTTCCCTCATTAAAACTTGAAGCTTACTGATGGATGGTTCAGCCCACATATGCCCTTTGAATGGCCCTTCCTTCACTTCACTCATTCTCTCAACCGGCAATGGATAGCTATTCTCATCGGTCAAAAACTCCGTTTGCCCCGACCAGTTGGTGGCGATCACTGGCAACGACATCGCCATCGCTTCAACGAGTGGCCTTCCCCAGCCTTCTCCTCTTGATGGAAGTACAAATGCATCAGCAGCCTTGTAAACTCTAGGCAAATCAGTTTGAGCTATATGAATATCAATCACATAAACAGGAGCCCAACCAGAAAGTGGCATTTGTAAGTCTAAGTTTTCTACAAAATCCAAAATCTTATTCCCAAAATCACTATCAGTATGGTAAGGATTTGTCAACAAAAAAAACACCACTTCATCTTTCTTACAGAATTCTCTCAAATATGCTTCCAACAAAAGATCCCAACCTTTCCTAAATTCCCATTTAAAGATACTCAGAAACACAAATCCCTTCTTCTCAAAGCTTACTTCTTCCAAGTTTTTGCCTCCTAAAACTAATGTTCCTACAGATTCAAGACTAAATGGTTTGTATTTCAATGGATCAAAGAAATTCACATCAATAGGTTGAACAACTTTCACAATCTTAGAAGGATCAACCCCACTTTTCACAAATGTAGAGACATGAAACTCAGAAGGAACCCAAACATAATCCATTCCATTACATCGATTCACATGTTCTTGACTTACCCTGTCAGTTTCAAACATTGTTCTACCAATCACTGACTTGAAATTTTGGTAAGCACCTGGTGGGCAAGGCAAAGTTTCAAACAATGGAGGATTCCACGCACCTGGTTCACTGTGACAAATCACAACAGTTTCATTCATTCTACATTTTGTGCTGTGAAGTTCAATAGCCAAGTTCTTCATAGAATCCGGTAAGCCTTCCCAAAAGTCGATCGATTCTAAATCACCATGTTGCTGAATGGCTAATCGAAATCCAGGGTTTGTTATATGATCTCGAAGAGCTAAAATGTAGGACCAAGCTTCTGAACTGTACCCACCACCAGAAACAAATGGGGCCATCCAAAGAACACATGAGGGATTGGGAAGTGGGGTTTGGTTAGAATTTTTGAGAAGATGGGTGAGTTTTAAGGATTGGGTTTTGTAGAAATCTGTTTTGGGGAGAGTGAAGAAGGAAATTGCTAGAAGAAGAATGAGAATGGATGAAAAGTGGATCGCAGAAGGGCGGAATTTGGAGGAGTGAGATTCGTTGGGATTGGGAAATGGTCGATCTGTGGGTTGTTGGTTATGGCGGAGATCATCATCCATGGCGGCGGCAGAGGATTTGGGGAATCATGTGGTTTTCAGATTAAGCGAAAATTTGCAGAAATGAAAGAGAAATTGAAGGAGATGAAATGAGAAAACAAAGAAGCGGTGAGACGAAGTGGATTTCTTCAATTCTCGCGATGAGTGTAGAGTAAGTTTTCTGAATTTGGTGAATCTCTCTCTCTATATATATATATTGAGTGAAGGATTATTCAAAGAAGTTACTTTCTCTATACTTTCAGCTTCCTTCTAATGACTATTTAATTATATTCAAATCTTATTATCTATTACTTCTAAACTTTGATATTTCTACGTTTTATTATATTGGTAAATAAGTCGATTCGTTTTTTCAAAAAAAATTTAAAAACAACCTTAATTTTAGTCTATACCTTCCGTTGTTTAATTTTAATAAATCTTAAATTTAGTCTTTTCAATTTAATTTTTATTGAAATTCATTACATAATGATAATAATAATTTTCATTCAAAAAGTACATTGTGTGATTTTTTTTAAAAAAAATTATAATAAAAATACTAATAAATAACAAAAAAGTTATTTTAAAAATCAATAATATATATTTGGGGACAAACTATAAAATTTATTAAAAGTCTCAAGATTAAAAATGAAGTTTTTCCAATTTTAGTTCCTATAGTTTCAATTGTCCAATTTTAGTTCTGATACTTTTGTCTAATTTTAGTTCATGTACTTTCAATTGGTCCTCATACATTGAAGTTTGTTTAGTTTTAGTTCATATATTTTAAATTGTCCAATTTTAATCTCCGTACTTTTAATAAATATGTAATCTAGTCTCTTAAAGTTAATTTTTACCAAAATTGATTAAATAATAATAATAGTTTTTCATGCAAGAAGATAATATATGTGAACATGTTTTCAAAATTTATGGTAAAAATACCATAGATAACAAAAAGTTCTTTTAAAAAGCTACAATAAATTAACATTGGGGGACTAAATTTAAGATTGATCAAAAGTACATAGACTAAAATTGAACAAACTAAAATTGCATAAACTTCGAAGTATATAGAGACCAAAATAATAAATTATAAGGACAAAAACGATATTTTACCTTTTAACCTAATATAAATTGAAAAACGTATGTGTACCCTTCATAATTTTTGGATAGAAATTTGAGATACTTGATCATTCATCCATTTATAAATTCACTGTCCGTTAAGATGTGATGATACTTTCAAACATAAACAATTCTCCTCTCGAATTAGGAGTGATCATTGAAATCGCTGAAATCGAACCGAATATTAAACTGAATCGAAATCGAATTAATGTGGTTCGGTTTGGTTTGACATATGTTGAAACCGATTTTATGCAATTTGGTTCGGTTTCAAATACGAAAATCGATTTGAAATTGAACCAAACCGCTTTTAAATGAATATATTAAAAATATATAATTATATATAATATATTTATATCTTTTTAGGGTTTCACTTTCAGTTTAGTCTCTCTTCTCTTTCAAACTCGCTCGACAGTGGACGCCACCAGGTTAAATCTCCTCTCTCAGACTCCGTCAAAGTTCTCCGGTCTCTGCCAGGCCGACAGTGGACGCCACCAGGCTAAATCGTCGTTAGCCATAGATACCTCCATCCTCCGTAGACCTTCGTCCTCTGTCGAAGTTTCTGCAAATTTCGAAGTCCTCCAATCAGCCGTTAAAGTTCTCCAATCTCATGTCTCAGCCTCAGATCTCACGCCTCCGAACGATGAAAAACCAGGAAAAACCTTAAAAAAAAAAAAAAAAAAAGAACCGTGGAACCGCACGCGGTTCGGTTCAGTTTCAGAAAAAAAAAAAGTTTAAAATTGCAGTTTGGTTCGATTTGAGTGTCAAACCGAACCGTGAACATCCCTATCTTGAACCATGTTATATTGGCGCATGTAGTGCGAGTTTCATCGTATGTGTATTAAAATGTTTCATCTTATGTGTATTGAGTGGCAAAATAAATAATAGTTTAAATTGCAAAAAATACCTATGAACTTTACACTTTGTGTAAAAAATGTCCTTGAAATTTCAAAATTTTCAAAAATATCATTCAACTTTAAAAAATAGTTAAAAAAATATCATTGTCGTTAGTTTTGGATGGAAACTGTTAAAATTTTGTTTAAAAAAAATCTTTGAACTTCCAAAAGTTTCAAAAATACCCTTAACTTAATAAAAGTTCAAAAATACCTTTACCATTAGTATTTAAACAGAAACAGTAAATTCCTCGTGAGAAAATTAACTTTAAAAATTAAAACGAAAAGTTAAAAATATTAATAACGTGATCAATTTGTTTGGAGTTCTCTTAAGTTCGAAAAGAACCAATTTTAATACAAATTATATCAATATCCTCATTTTTTTTCATATAGATACTCTCATATTTCTCTTAATTTTTCAATTCTTAGCTTATACCAATTTTCTCAACGATTGAAAAATTAGAGAAAATTAAGGTATATGAACTATAATATGGTGATCAATATGCTTTATTTATTATCTTTCTTTTTATTATAGTTCATATATCTTAATTAAAAGAAAAATGATTTCAAATGGTAAAATTGTTGAAAATATTTACAAAATTACATTTTTTGAATTATAATGATAAGCGCTGATAGACTTCTAAGTGTCAATCAATATCACTGACACAGATAGAAGTCTATCAGTATCTATCATTGATAGTTCTAAAATTTTGTCATATTTTGTAAATATTTTGGTTTATTTTTCTATATTTAAAAACAACCCTAAGTAAAGGAATTTTTGAAGAATGAGCCTGCAACATTTAAAATTAGGAAATATTTCTATAAAGGAGTGAATAAAACTTGAGGCGACCTGCTTGTCTAATAAATCTCAAACTAGGAAGTATGTTAAGAGGTCAAGTTAATGCATTAATTTGAGTTGAGAGTTACATTAAGATTTTAAATAGATGTTTGAGGACAATCATTTTTCTAAATTTGAGGGTGTGATAACTTGTAGGAATATAAATTATAGCTTTTTATTTAGAATAATTAGGGAAATTTAAAGGAAAATGCATTAACTTGAAATGAAATTCATGGGAACAATTAAACTGTGTCCATGCGTTACAAAACTCATTATCCTGAAAACTAAGAAATCTAATAGCTTTAAACCCGGATTTGTATGAAAAGAAGCAAAAACCAACCTAGGAAAAAAAAAATTGCAACCGTGAACGCATTAAAAGAGATAAGATCAAACTTCATTCTTGCATGCAGAAAACTATGCGTTGAGTAGAAATATGTAGAATAAAATGACAAACGCATGGGCTATGAATGTCTAATCAAAGTGCAAGTTGGTAGCTGATTTGAGATAGTCGATTGAGCCAATGAATCTGTGATGAGAGTACTTGGCGCAGCAAGACGTGAAATTAAATGCAGAGGTGTGAAGCAATCATTAGAAAGAAGCAAAAAAAAAAAAAAAATCCTTATGGTGACGCCTATAAATAGCCCCTTAAGAATCAGTTTAAGTGTAAAACTTTCTTCCAAGAGATTGGTCGAAATTCTGCCCAAATTTCTCTCTATTTCTACCATTGTCTTCAACCTCTCCAACTTCTCTTTGAAGAATTATGATAGAGAATTCAATATTCTTCTTTGAAAAGGGAGAGAGCATCGTCACCTCCACAACAACCACATTTGAAACAGCCTTCATCCAAGCTAAAGGAAGCAAGGCATTGTGACCGGTAACCTGACACATCTCATCTCTGACCTTTATTCCATTTTTTTTGCTATTTTAGTTTGTATTAAGATAATTGAGATTGAGAACTTTTATTTCTTAAATAAATTTGATGTCTATCATCTTTCATCCATCATGTCTTATCTTTCTTTCCTCTATCATGTGTAACTAAATTTCTAATGAATTGAGGAGGTCAAACTAACATTTTCATGAGTTGTGCATAATTAAAGTTAATCTTGTTTAATGCGTGACTAAAAACATTGCTTGAATCCATCTGCCAAATTAGTTTAAGTAAAAATAACAACGGCTTGAAAGAGTAAGTGATTGTGGACGTCTTAGGCAAGGAAAGAAGTAGCTTTAGAAAATAAAATCAACCTTTTGTCTGAAATTAACAAGAAGTATCTTGTTTAATACGTGACTAAAAACATTGTTTGAATCCATCTGACAAATTGGTTTAAGTAAAAATAATAACAGCTTGAAAGAATAAGTGATTGTGAACGTTATTAGGTAAGGAAAGAAGTAGCTTTATAAAATAAAATCAACCTTTTGTCTGTCTGAAATTAACTTGGGCATGCATACTAAAAATAGGGTAAATGTGGCTAAAAAGAGAGGTGAGTTCTTCATTTCATGAGTTAATGACATAAACATATACTTATGCATAACTTAGGAAAATGTTAGTAACCCTTCTCAATTCTATCTTATCAATTGATTTTTCCTTCATTTCCACGCCGTTGCTTAATTGTGTTTGCATTTGGAATCATCATCTTTACTTCTATCATTCCACGCATCATAACACGCTCGCCGCATCATCACTTACCAATGCTTTTGATCAACTCATTAATTTTGTTGTATAAAACCCACCCGCCGCATTAATGAAGAATTTATCGCGTTAAGATCATTCATCAAGCTCAAACACATCTTTAGTCTATAGTCCCTGTTTTCGACCCTAGACTCACTAGGAAATCTAGTTGGACTTATATTTAGGTCTAAGTAGAGAAAACATTGTGTTTAAATAGATCATTCGTCGTACTCAATAATTAAGGCACGCCATAAGACATTTATTGAATTGTTGATAATCGCTAAATTCACCAACCATTTTCAACACAACATAAATTCAATGCGTTTTTTAAAAACTATAATATATATATGTAATATATTATGAACTATATAAATTACAAAATAATAATAATATAAATTTTTAACATAATTCATCTCCATAAATAAATTAATAATAATTTATCGTCTATTTCGTAGGTAACTCCAATTAATTTTATAATTTATAAATATACATTATCAAATAAATTTTAAATAATTGTTTAAATTAAAATTCAATTTCTAAATCTGTTACCAAATATATTTATGAAAACGTAAAATACAATTTTATTTCATTGAATTCCTTATTTTCAAATTCTCTACCAAACAAGACCTAAATATCTAATTTCTACCAATTTAAAAAAAAGTACATGTCAATTATCCCAGAGTCGGTTGAACTTTGAAGATTTTGTTGTGTTATTCATACTTTTTGATGGGAGTGAAAATTGAGTTCACAAAAATTACTAAAATTAGCTCGCTTTGCTGTTCCAACTTGTTAAGACATTAGTATCCCCCTTTGTGATACCAAGAAAATCAAAATTTGATAAAACAACAAATAATAAAGAATATAAAAGGAAAAACAAGTTTCCTTAGGAAAAGAAGTTAAAATTTTATTATTAGTGTACACTGACAGTACACAAAACAGAAAATATCCACAATGTAACCACTATGATCGACAACACTTTAATTTAAATAAACATTTCTGAGTTTATTCAGATATATAATTCACTATTATACAAATGGAAAAGGCACGACAATCTGACTTGGAAAAAAAAAAAAGAAGCAGAAAATGCTTAAATTTCCTCACAGCTTCGAAGAGAAGCGGCTCAAGGAAGCTTCAATTGATCCATGTGGTTCATCTGTTGGCAGATACACATCATCCTCAAACTGCAAAACAAAACACCACCCTCATTCATTTCTTTTAAAAATACAAAGCAATATCAATGTTTGGTAAAATGCTAAGAAGCATTGACAATGGTTTTCGACACGGGTCAATCAGTGATTCTCTGTCACTTGTTGAACAAGTATTGGATTCTTGTTCGCACAATGAATGTGTTAGACACTAGAGTTGTATAGTCTACTGTGTCCGTGTCGTACTTCTTATGGATAAAAAGACTACTCAGAGTAACAATATTAGTATGGTATTTTGTGAACAAGATAGTGTAAGGATCCTAGTTAGGGATATTAGTATGGTATCGGTCAGGACATAAGGTAATTAGTTATGAAGTTAGTGTATTTGGTCATAAATAGAGGGAGCTCGAAGGTGTAAGGTACCTAGAAGGAGGGTGAGCGAGTCACAAAGGTATTTTGTGAAGTGATACTCGAGGAGGAGGTTCCAAATGCCTTTATACTTGCATTATCTTGTAATTATTCCATTGTATCTTAATATATTACAGATCTTGATTCCAGTTAGGAAGTATCCCAATAGAGGGATGGGGGAATTATTGAGTGATTTAGGGCTTGGGTTAAGCATACTCAAGAGGGAAGGTTCCAAGTACCTTAAACTTGGTTTATCTTATAATCCTTCATCCTTTGTATTTCAATATATTTCAAACCTGGATTCCCGTTAGGTGGTACCCTAACACAGTTCTTATATAATAGGAGACATCAGATATACAAGTGTAATAATTGGTAATTGACGCATGCAACATATGAGATTGTTTCAGATGGTAAGTTCACTATATATTTTAACCTGACGACTGCAGATTTAACCGACCTAAAAGCAAGATTTATACTCATTAAAAAGGTTGCGAATTAATGATGAAATTCTATATTCTAATCTTAAATCTGATAGAAAACTGATGGCCCGGAAACAACAAAAACAAGGCGAATGGAAGAAATTAAAAATTCAGGAGCAAAATAAGAGTGAAATGTAACACAGTTAATGGAACAATTTTCACTCTCTAAAGATGATGCAAGGATATGCTTCTTTGAGGAAATAAAGTAACAGAGGATGAAAAAAACCGAATTGGGAACTCTGCAATAACGGCAATTAATATAGCAAGAAGAAGAACTCAACATAAATTCTAGAGTGCAAGCAGAGTAGCGAAGAAATTACCATTAATGAACCTGGAAAAGGAAAAGGTAACCTTTGTAAGGAGATTCCTACCTTAACGATACTCTGATTATCTTTTGTTGATATGTTGACAGGTAAGAAGTGAAGATTTGGCATCTTCAGCCTCACTGATGATATAACTTGGAACCTAAAATAGTGGAAATTCAAAAATTATTATCAGAGAAATTAAAACATTTGCGGAAATTAGTGAGACTGTGCATTCACATGTGTGCATGTGCAAGTGGGAGGAATGAGAGAGACCTGCTGAGGACATTCTTTCCCATTTCATAAAGAGTGTATTGAACAGATGGGCTATAAACTCCCTCTTTTGGAGGACCGAAGAAGGTGTCAACTAATACTTTTTTCACATCAAGGTATGTTTCCGCGAAGTAACACTGCTTTTTAGGGATACCATAGAGAGAATCAAATGAATACCTGCATTAAAGTATATAAATTTTGTTTGTGAAACCCAACAAAGATACTTGGAATTTATTGCCCTTCTACCTGAACTATTAAAGCAGAAAAGCCAGAAGCTATATGAGATGTATTAGTTCTCAGTCAAAAGTCCGATCAATAGAAAATATACCTCCATGAAGCAGACACTTCGGTGGCCAATATCCTCTCTCTTGTCTCAGGAAGAGCTGTGTACTTATCCCTATGAAATCGCTCAAAACCTGACTGCTCACATAGTGAAGTTTAGAGAGAGAATCAGGAGAAACATGATATACTAAACCGCATATACAAGTAGTAAGTTTCTTGAAATTTCCATCTGCTATGTATTCTACAAGTTGATCAACGGCCAACTCTTCAATGAAAGAACATGTTACCCCAGGATGCACCATCCTCCTTTGAGTTAGATCAAAGATAATCATGACAGCTAAGGCCTCGTTTGGTAATTATTTGGTTTTTGATCTTTGGTTTTTAACAATGGCCTTGTTTTCTCACAATTTCTTAATCACAGTTTTCATATTTCATAAGTAAACGTTGGAATTCTTAGTCAATTCTAAAAACAAAAACAAGTTTTTGAGAACTATCTTTTAGTTTTCAAATTTTGGCTTGGATTTTGAAAACACTCCTAAAATATACTAATTCTTATTCTAGGGGCTGCCCCTTGATATTTGTCAAATTGTTTGCTCATATTGCCCCTGAACCGCAAGGACAATATGGACACTACTGAGTACCCTTGACAATTTCAGGGTACTTCTCCTTAAGCTTGAATAGATTCGAATGCTGATCAAGAATAAAGAGAAGAAGATTCAAAACAATTGTTCAAATGAGGTAGTTGATGCAGAAGTGGCTTCATTGACTGATGGAGGAAATAAAATACTTTCATTATTACCAAAAAAAAAAAAAAAAGATGAGGCCATATCTAGAATAAGAAAAGCTGGCACACCTCCGTTAACTCTCCTTCATGGGGCAGTGAGGGGGAGCCCCCTAGAAGGATTCATTTGACACCTATACTATTAGATTTTGTTTCCCCAAAAAATTCAATATTCCAAACTACCCTCTAACTTGAATTAGCAATCTCCATCACTGCATAACCAACTAAAGTATCCAATCGATCTTTGACTTCAACCTTGTAACCAGTTACCATTGTGTGTGTGTGTGTGTCTCCTTTAGAAAACATTTACACGTAGATGGCTATGAATATGGGTAAACGTGAGGTCATGTCATCATACACACCAAAAGAGAAAAACAAAATAAATGTATAAAAGATAAAAAGACAGAAGGAGGAACACCATGCAGCATTATTCTTCTATCATATTACAATGAACATGTAAGAATTGAAATTATTTAGTAAAATGAGAAAGCAGAAAATATGCATAACTTAAGCTCACAGGGTAAAAAGTGTGGAGATCTGTTATATTTAGCATCGACAAAAACATAAATAGTTCAAATATCAAACGGATTTTGAATTTGTTTAAAAATGACAACCTTAAGGCTGTACAACTATGTCCTTGAGTTCTAAAAATAAGTATACAAAAGAGTAGACTTACTTGAGTAGTCTTCAACAAAGATAGTCCCTCAATACCAGAGCTCACTTGTAAAACACCTGACTTCTTAAATATCGCCTCTGCAGTGTGCTTTTCAGATCCAAGTTTAAAGCCTTCAATCAAAAATTAAAATTAAAGAAAAAAAATAAGGATAAAAATAAGAACTCCGGAAACAAGTGCCTATTATTTAGATTCGACAAAAAATACCCACATGCCAAATTCTATTATACATTAAACTAGTTACAAAGTTTATCATAATACGTGCATTAAAGCACCAATTCTATTATACATTAAACTAGACACAAAGTTTATCATAATACGTGCATTAAAGCAAGAGATGAACATAAAATTTTACTGGAATAAGCCATCTGCTCCACA
>NW_028326975.1:0-9123 GCF_027475165.1 Benincasa hispida
GAACTCCTTTTCCACCTTCTGTGCCTAAGTTCATCCGCAATGGTACAAAACTAACTTCCAGGGTTCATAAGTACCTTTGGACCAAACTTCATCCAAATTTTTAGTCATAGCAGACCTTCACTTGTAGAAATCCAAAGTTCATCCTTTTCGGACTCTTTCTCGACCTTTTGTGCCTATGTTCGACGACAATGGGAGAAAACTACTTTCCAGGGTTCATAAGTACCATTAGACCAAACTTCTTCCAAATTTTTAGTCATAGCAGACCTCCACTTATAGAAATCCAAAGTTCGTCCTTTTCGGACTCTTTCTCGACCTTTTATGCCTAAGTTCGTCCACAATGGTATACGTCCACAATGGAACAAAACTACCTTTCAAAGGTTTCATTAGTAACCTTTTACAAACTTCGTCTAAATTTGGACTTGGAGCACATTTCTACAAGTAGAAACCCAAAGTTCGTCCTTTTTCAGTCACTTTCTTTCCCCTTTGTCACAAAGTTCGTCCACATATGTTCAAAATTCCTTTCATAAGTACCTTTTGACCCAAACTTCGTCCAAATTTTTAGTCAAAGCAGACTTTCACTCTTAGAAATCAAATGTTCGTTCTTTTCGAACTCTTTCTCGACCTTTTGTGTCTCAGTTCGTCCACAATGGTACAAAACTACTTTCCAGGGTTCGTAAGTACCTTTGGAACCAAACTTCATCCAAAGTTTTAGTCATAGCAGTCTTCCACTTGTAGAAATCCAAAGTTCGTCCCTTTCGGACTCTTTCTCGACCTTTTGTGCCTAAGTTCGTCAGCAATGGTTTCCTGGTTTCATAAGTACCTTTTGAACCAAACTTCGTCCAAATTTTTAGTCAAAGAACACTTTCACTCTTAGAAATCAAATGTTCGTTCTTTTCGAACTCTTTCTCGACCTTTTGTGCCTCAGTTCGTCCACAATGGTACAAAACTACTTTCCAGGGTTCGTAAGTACCTTTTGAACCAAACTTCATCCAAATTTTTAGTCATAGCAGACTTCCGCTTGTAGAAATCTAAAGTTCGTCCTTTTCGGACTCTTTCTCGGCCTTATGTGCATAAGTTCCTCCACAATAGTACAAAACTTCTTTCCAGGGTTCATAAGTACCTTTTGGACCAAACTTCATCCAAACTTCTTGTCGTAGCAGTTTTCCACTTGTAGAAATCCAAAGTTCGTTCTTTTCGGACTCTTTCTCGATCATTTGTGCCTAAGTTCGTCCACACTGTTATAAAACTACTTTCCAGGTGTCAAAAGTGTCTTTGAACCAAACTTCTTCCAAATTTGTAGTCATAGCAGACACCCACTTGTAGAAATCAAATGGTCATCCTTTTCGAACTCCTTCTCCACCTTCTGTGCCTAAGTTCATCCACAATGGTACAAAACTAACTTCCAGGGTTCATAAGTACCTTTGGACCAAACTTCATCCAAATTTTTAGTCATAGCAGATCTTCACTTGTAGAAATCCAAAGTTCATCCTTTTCGGACTCTTTCTCGACCTTTTGTGCCTATGTTCGACGACAATGGGAGAAAACTACTTTCCAGGGTTCATAAGTACCATTAGACCAAACTTCGTCCAAATTTTTAGTCATAGCAGACCTCCACTTATAGAAATCCAAAGTTGATCCTTTTCGGACTCCTTCTCGACCTTTTGTGCCTCAGTTCGTCCACAATGGTACAAAAATACTTTCCAAGGTTCATTAGTACCTTTTGTACCAAACTTCGGCTAAATTTGGACTTGGAGCACATTTCTACAAGTAGAAACCCAAAGTTCGTCCTTTTCAGTCACTTTCTTTCCCCTTTGTCACAAAGTTCGTCCACATATGTTCAAAATTCCTTTCACAAGTACCTATTGAACTAAACTTCGTCCAAATTTTTAGTCCTGGCAGACTTTCACTTGTAGAAATAAAAAGTTCGTATTTTTCGGACTCTTTCTCGACCTTTTGTGCCTAAGTTCGTCCTCAATGGTACAAAACTACTTTCCAGGGTTCATAAGTACCTTTTGAACCAAACTTCATCAAAAGTTTTAGTCATAATAGCAGTCTTCCACTTGTAGAAATCCAAAGTTCGTCCCTTTCGGACTCTTTCTCGACCTTTTGTGCCTAAGTTCGTCAGCAATGGTTTCCTGGTTTCATAAGTACCTTTTGAACCAAACTTCGTCCAAATTTTTAGTCAAAGCAGACTTTCACTCTTAGAAATCAAATGTTCGTTCTTTGCGAACTCTTTCTCGACCTTTTGTGCCTCAGTTCGTCCACAATCGTACAAAACTACTTTCCAGGGTTCGTAAGTACCTTTTGAACCAAACTTCATCCAAATTTTTAGTCATAGCAGACTTCCGCTTGTAGAAATCTAAAGTTCGTCCTTTTCAGACTCTTTCTCGACCTTTTTTCCTGTGTTCGTCCATACTTGTACAAAACTACTTTCCATTCATAAGTATCTTTTGAACCAAACTTCTTCCCAATCTGGACTTGGGGCACATTTCGACAAGTAAAAACCCAAAGTTCGGACTCTTTCTCGGCCTTATGTGCATAAGTTCTTCCACAATGGTACAAAACTTCTTTCCAGGGTTCATAAGTACCTTTTGAACCAAACTTCATCCAAATTTCTTGTCATAGCAGTTTTCCACTTGTAGAATTCCAAAGTTCGTTCTTTTCGGACTCTTTCTCGATCATTTGTGCCTAAGTTCGTCCACACTGGTATAAAACTACTTTCCAGGTTTCAAAAGTGTCTTTTGAACCAAACTTCTTCCAAAATTGTAGTCATAGCAGACACCCACTTGTAGAAATCAAATGGTCATCCTTTTCGAACTCCTTTTCCACCTTCTGTGCCTAAGTTCATCCACAATGGTATAAAACAAAAAAACAAAACTAACTTCCAGGGTCATAAGTAGACCTTTTGGACCAACTACACCAATATTTTAGTCATAGCAGACCTTCCACTTGTAGAAATCCAAAGTTCACATCCTTTTCGGACTCCTTCTCGACCTTTTGTGCCTATGTTCGACGACAATGGGAGAAAACTACTTTCCAGGGTTCATAAGTACCATTAGACCAAACTTCGTCCAAATTTTTAGTCATAGCAGACCTCCACTTATAGAAATCCAAAGTTGGTCCTTTTCGGACTCCTTCTCGACCTTTTGTGCCTCAGTTCGTCCACAATGGTACAAAACTACTTTCCAAGGTTCATTAGTACCTTTTGTACCAAACTTCGTCTAAATTTGGACTTGGAGCACATTTCTACAAGTAGAAACCCAAAGTTCGTCCTTTTTCAGTCATTTTCTTTCCCCTTTGTGACAAAGTTCGTCCACATATGTTCAAAATTCCTTTCATAAGTACCTTTTGAACTAAACTTCGTCCAAATTTTTAGACATGGCAGACTTTCACTTGTAGAAATAAAAAGTTCGTATTTTTCGGACTCTTTCTCGACCTTTTGTGCCTAAGTTCGTCCTCAATGGTACAAAACTACTTTCAAGGGTTCATAAGTAACTTTTGAACCAAACTTCATCCAAAGTTTTAGTCATAGCAGTCTTCCACTTGTAGAAATCCAAAGTTCGTCCCTTTCGGACTCTTTCTCGACCTTTTGTGCCTAAGTTCGTCAGCAATGGTTTCCTGGTTTCATAAGTACCTTTTGAACCAAACTTCGTCCAAATTTTTAGTTATAGCAAACTTCCACTTGTAGAAATCCAAAATTCGTCCTTTTCGGACTCTTTCTTAACTTTTTGTGCCTAAGGTCGTCCACAATGGTAAAATCTAATTTCCAGGGTTCATAAGTGCCTTTTGAACCAAACTTCTTCCAATTTTTTTGTCATAGCAGACTTCCACTTGTAGAAATCGAAAGTTCTTCCTTTTCAGACTCTTTCTCGACCTTTTTTCCTGTGTTCGTCCATACTTGTACAAAACTACTTTCCATTCATAAGTATCTTTTGAACCAAACTTCTTCCCAATCTGGACTTGGGGCACATTTCGACAAGTAAAAACCCAAAGTTCGTCCTTTTCATTCACTTTCTTTACCCTTTGTGCCAAACTTCGTCCACATAGGTACAAAATTCCTATTTGGGGTTCACAGGTACCTTTTGAACAAAACTTTGTCCAAATTTTGACTTGGAGCACATTTCGAAAAGTAGAAACCTGAAGTTCGTCATTTTTGGACTCCTTCTTTACATTTTGGTCCCAAGTTCATCAATATAGGTATTAAACTTCAGTCCAAAGTTCATAAGTAACTTTTAAACCAAACTTCGACTAAATTTGGATTGAGAGCACATTTTGACCCGTAGAAACTCAAAGTTCGTCCATTCCAGACTCTTTCTTGACCTTTTGTGTCAAATTTAGTCCACAAAGGTTCAAAAGCCCCTCTCCAGAGTTCATAAGTATCTTTTGAACCAAACTTCTTCCAAATTTGCACTTGAAGCACATTTCGAAAAGTAGAAACCCAAAGTTTGTTCTTTTCAGACTCTTTCTTAACATTTTGTGCCAACTTTCATCCTTTCTAGTCTCTTTCTTTACCCTTTGTGCCAAAGTTCGTCCACGTAGGTACAAAATTATCTTTTCAAGGTTCATGAGTACCTTTTGAACCAAACTTCATCCAATTTTTTAGTCATAACAGACTTCCACTTATAGAAATCCAAAGTTCGTCCTTTTCAGACTCTTTCTCGACCTTTTGTGCCTAAGTTCGTCTACAATGGTACAAAACTACTTTCCAGGGTTCATAAGTATCTTTTGAACCAAACTTCGTCCAAATTTTTAGTCATAGCAGACTTCCACTTGTAGAAATCTAAAGTTTATCCTTTTCGGACTCTTATTCGACCTTTTTTGCCTATGTTCGTCCACACTTGTAGAAATAAAAAGTTCGTCCTTTTCAGACTCTTTCTCGACCTTTTGTGCCTAAGTTCGTCCACAATGGTACAGAACTAATTTTCAGGGTTCATTCGTACCTTTTCAACTAAACTTCGTCCAAATTTGGACTTGGAGCACATTTCGACAAGTAGAAACTCAACATTCATCCGTTTTAGTCACTTTCTTTACCCTTTGTGACAAAGTTCGTCCACAAAGGTACAAAATTCCTTTCCTAAGTACATTTTGAACTAAACTTCGTCCAAATTTTTAGTCATGGCAGACTTCCACTTGTAGAAATCAAAAGTTCGTAATTTTTGGACTCTTTCTCGACCTTTTGTGCCTAAGTTCATCCACAATGGTACAAACCTACTTTCCAGGGTTCATAAGTACCTTTTGAACCAAACTTCGTCCAAATTTTTAGTCATAGCAGTCTTGCACTTGTAGAAATCCAAAGTTCGTTCTTTTCAGACTCTTTCTCAACCTTTTGTGCCTAAGTTAGTCACCACCGGTACAAAACTACTTTCCAGGGTTCAAAAATGTCTTTTGAACCAAACTTCTTCAGAATTTGGACTTCGAGCACATTTTGACAAGTAGAAACCCAAACTTCGTTCTTTTCAGTCAGTTTCTTTTCCTTTTGTGCCAAAGTTCGTTCACATAGGTACAAAATTTCTTTCTAGGGTTCATACCCTTTTGAACAAAACTTTGTCCAAATCTTGACTTGGAGCACATTTCGAAAAGTAGAAACCTGAAGTTCGTCATTTTTGGACTCTTTCTTGACGCTTTGGTCCCAAGTTCATCAATATAGGTATTAAACTTCTGTCTAGAGTTCATAAGTAACTTTTAAACCAAACTTCAACAAAATTTGGACTGAGAGCACATTTTGACACATAGAAACCCAAAGTTCGTTCTTTCTGGACTCTTTCTCGACCTCTTGAGTCAAAGTTCGTCCACATAGGTACAAAACTCCTCTTGAGGCTTCATAAGTATCTTTTGAACAAAACTTTGTCTAAATTTGGATTTGAATCACATTTTGACAAGTAGAAACCCAAAGTTCGTCCTTTTCAGACTCTTTCTTGACATTTTGTGTCAACGTTCATCCTTTCTAGTCTCTTTCTTTACCCTTTGTGCCAAAGTTCGTCAACGTAGGTACAAAATTGTCTTTCCACGGTTCATAAGTATCTTTTGGACCAATGTTCACCCAAATTTTTAGTCATAGCAGGCTTCCACTTGTAGAAATCCAAAGTTCATCCTTTCCGGACTATTTCTCGACCTTTTGTGCCTAAGTTTGTCCACACTGGTACAAAACATCTTTCCAGAGTTCATAAGTTTCTTTTGAACAAAACTTCTTCCAAATCTGAATTTGCAACACATTTCGACAAGTAGAAACCCAAAGTTCGTCCTTTTCAGTCACTTTCTTTACTCTTTGTGCCAAAGTTTGTCCACATAGGTATAAAATTCCTTTCTAGGGTTCATACCTTTTGAACAAAACTTTGTCCAAATTTTGACTTGGAGAACATTTCGAAAAGTAGAAACCTGAAATTCGTAATATTGGACTCTTTCTTGACGTTTTGGTCCCAAGTTCATCAATATAGGTATTAAACTTCTGTCCAGAATTCATAAGTAACTTTTAAACCAAACTTTGACCAAATTTGGACTGAGAGCACATTTTGACATGTTTACCCAAAGTTCGTCCTTCTCGGACTCTTTCTCGACCTTTTGAGTCAATGTTCGTCCAAAAAGATACAAAAACCCCTCTCTAGAGTTCATAAGTATCTTTTGAACCAAACTTCTTCCAAATTTGGACTTGAAGCACATTTCCACAAGTAGAAACCCAAAGTTCGTCCTTTTCAGACTATTTCTTGACATTTTGTGCCAATGTTCATCCTTTCTAGTGTCTTTCTTTTACCCTTTGTGCTAAATTTCATCCACGTAGGTACAAAATTTTCTTTTCAGGGTTCATAAGTACCTTTTGAACCAAGCTTCATCCAAATTTTTAGTCATAGCAGACTTTCAGTTGTAGAAATAAACAACGTTCTTCCTTTCCGGACTCTTTCTCGACCTTTTGTGCCTAACTTCGTCCACAATGGTACAAAATTAATTTCCAAGGTTCATAAGTACCTTTTTAACCAAACTTCGTCTAAATTTTTGGTCATGGCGGACTTCCACTTGTAGAAACTCAAACTTCGTTCTTTTTGGACTCTTTCTCGACCATTTGTGCCTAAGTTCGTCCACAATGGTACAAAACTACTTTGCAGGGTTCATAAGTACCTTTTGAACCAAACTTCGTCCAAATTTTTAGTCATAGCAGACTTCCATTTGTATAAATGGAAATTTCGACCTTTTCGGACTCTTTCTCGGCCTTTCATGCCTAATTCGTCCACAATGGTACAAAACTACTTTCCAGGTTTCATAAGTTCTTTTTGAACCAATCTTCGTCCAAATTTTTAGTCATAGCACACCTCTACATGTAGAAATCCAAAGTTCATCCTTTTCGGACTCTTTCTCGACCTTTTCTGCCTATGTTCGTCCACAATGGTATAAAACTACTTTCCAGGGTTCATAAGTACCTTTTGAATCAAACTTCGTCAAAATTTTTAGTCATAGCAGACCTCTACTTGTAGAAATCCAAAGTTTGTCCTTTTTAGACTCTTTCTTGACATTTTGTGCCTAAGTGGTCCACACTGGTACAAAACTACTTTCCAGGGTTCATAAGTGCCTTTTGAACCAAACTTCTTCCAAATCTGGACTTGGAGCACATTTCGACAAAATTCACCTAAAGTTCGTCCTTTTCTGTCACTTTCTTTATCCTTTGTGCCAAAGTTCGTCCATATAGGTACAAAATTCCCTTCTAGGGTTCATAAGTACTGTTTGAACAAAACTTTTTCCAAATTTTGACCTGGAGCACATTTCGAAAAGTAGAAATCTGAAGTTCGTCATTTTTGGACTCTTTCTTGATGTTTTGGTCCCAAGTTCATCAATATAGGTATAATAACTTCTGTCCAGAGTTCATAAGTAACTTTTAAACCAAACTTTGACCAAATTTGGACTGAGAGCACATTTTGACACATAGAAATCCAAAGTTCGTCCTTTCCGGACTCTTTCTCAACCTTTTGTGTCAAAGTTCGCCCACAAAGGTACAAAAACCCCTCTCTAGAGTTCATAAGTATCTTTTGAACAAAACTTCTTCCAAATTTGGATTGAAGCACATTTCGACAAGTAGAAACAAAAAGTTCATCCTTTTCAGACTCTTTCTTGACATTTTGTGCCAATGTTCATCGTTTCTTGTCTCTTTCTTTACCCTTTGTGCAACAGTTCGTCCACGTAGGTACAAAATTGTTTTTCCAGGCTTCACAAGTACCTTTTGAACAAAACTTCGTCCAAATTTTTAGTCATAGCAGTATCCCACTTGTAAAAATCCAAAGTTTGTCCTTTTCGGACTGTTTCTTGACCTTTGGTGCCTAAGTTCGTCCACAATGGTACAAAACTACTTTCCAGGGTTCATAAGTACCTTTTGAACTAAGCTTCGTCCAAAGTTTTAGTCATAGCAAAATTCCACTTGTAGAAATCCAAAGTTCATCCTTTTCGGACTCTTTCTCGACCTTTTTTGCCTAAGTTCGTCCACAATGGTACAAAACTATTCCAGGGTTCATAAGTACCTTTTTAACAAAACTTCGTCCAAATTTTTAGTCATAGCAGACTTTCACTTGTAGAAATCCAAAGTTCTTCCATTTCGGACTCTTTCTCGTCCTTTTGTGCCTATGTTCGTCCACAATGGTAGGTTGATAAGTGTCTTTTGAACCAAACTTCTTCCAAATCTGGACTTGGAGCACATTTCGACAAGTTACCCAAAGTTTGTTCTTTTCAGTTACTTTACCTTTGTGCCAAAGTTCGTCCACGTAGGTACAAAATTGTCTTTTCAGGGTTCATAAGTAGTTGAACCAAACTTCATCCAAATTTTTAATCATAGAAGACTTCCACTTGTAGGAATCCAAAGTTCGTCTATTTCGGACTCTTTCTCGACCTTTTGTGCCTAAGTTCGTCCACAATGGTACAAAACTACTTTCCCGGGTTCAGAAGTACCTTTTGAACAAAACTTCGTCCAAATTTTTAGTCATAGCAGACTTCCACTTGTAGAAATCCACTTGTAGAAACGGAGAAGAAGACAGAAGGGTCAAGCTGTCGGGTAAGCTTGGGTTAGTCTTGGAGATTTTGTGACCTACACCAGGTAATGAGTTTGAGGTTTATTGGGATGCATCCCGACAAAGGTTAGGATGTGTGCTG
>NW_028326976.1:0-85204 GCF_027475165.1 Benincasa hispida
CTCGGCATCTGCTCTAATGCTTCTATCAAGGGAATATTAATGTGTAGCTGGCGAAGAACGTTCATAAACCTCTGAAATTGCTTGCTATCATCTTTCTTTTTCAGCCTAAACGGGAAAGGTGGAGGACCCCGTCGTGTTTCTTGCTTACTTTGTTGCTTGGTGAGGTCCTGTGCTTGCTATGTGTCATTGGGTGGAGGTTGCGTTGATTGAGAATTCAAGTCTTGAGAGGCTTTATCTTTTGTAGATAATTTTACTTCTTAACTGGGATCGCTTCTATTATTCAGTAACTAGTCATCATCAACAATTAAATCTGCTGGTGTTATTATCGCATCTGGTACCTTCGGCATAATGGGGGCTGTCGTTCTACCACTCCGCAATGTCAATGCATGGCATTGTTCTTTACCTCTTGCCCCGACAACCTTGATGAGCTTCCATGTTGTGTACCAGGCTTTTTCTTCTTTAATTCTCTCGTAAGCTAATCTATCTGTTCTTCTAATTCTTTGAGAGAGTCAGCTTGTGGTTGTCTCATTACCTTGCTCTTTTCAATATAATGCTTTAATGATGTCTCCAGAAACGAGGTACTACAAGAGGTATCAGATGCAAACAGTTGGTCACAATGTGGCGTATCTTGAGAATTTCTGGATTAGTAAAGACCAGAGGGTTTCCTCGATCCTTTGGATAACTAAATTAATGGAAACCATGGCCCTCCTGATTGAAATTCTCATCCAAACCAAAAATTAGGTGACCCCCCCAACCAGGGTTGTGGTTGTTGCCCAATGCTTCATCATACATAGCATAAATAGGTTGTTGATTCCATGGGCAGACGTCTACTGGATGTACCTCTTCCCATTGAGTGCAATCCATAGCAGTCGTATGAGTCACCGCATTAACTTGCATTGTTCCTTGGGAAAGAGTTCTCTGCTGATTAGCCACCGTCTGGAGGAGCGATGTCATCATGGTCATTTACTCGACCAATACGCTCATTGTGTTTGTTGGCGCATCGACCCTTTTTACTTTTTCTGGCTCCAGACATTTTACCTCAAGCCCAGTATCAATCCATTCGTCAGAATGTCGCGATATGCGATCTTATGTTCTTTGCTTCCATATATGACTTATTCATTAATCCTCCCTCTGCGGAGGAGTCGGCAACTGCTTGGGTTGATGAGTCTAGGCCATTGTAAAAGGTTTCCATCAAAATACTATCAAGAATCCCGATATGCGGACAGTTCTTTACTAACTGCCGGAATCGAACCCAAGCGATGCTCAGGGTTTCATAACCCTTTTGCTCGAAATTCAAAACCTCCCTCCGCCTCTTTGCGTTGACAAATGGAGGGAAGAATCTGTTCATGAACCTATCAACCAACTGCTCCCATCCATGAAATTCGCCTGGCTCTAATGCTTGAGCCTACCTTTTTGCTTCATCCCGCAATGTGTACGGGAATAGATACAGTTTAAGACTTTCTTGAGTTACACCAGGCATGGAGAATGTGCTACACATGTTTGCAAAATTAGTCAAATGTGCGTGTGGGTCTTCTCCCTGTAATCCTCCGAACCACATTCTGAATCATTTGAAGCATGATAGGTTTTATTTCAAAGCTTGCATTCCCTTCAACTACTGGTCTTGAAATCCCTGGTGAAAAATTGTAGAAATCTAGCGCTGCATATTCCCTCATAGGGATGTTTTGGTCAGCAGCAAGAAAAACAGGATCTTGCACTGGCAAATATCCCCTCTGGTTTCTAGCAGGTGCATTATTCTCATCAACCATATTTCTTCACCAATTAATTCAGCCCTAATGAACTCTGCTGGAAGAATACACTTGATCTCTGGGTCCACTTAGAGTTACCAGATCACCCCAGCACTTTTAAGTCGTCAGACTGCTCTCCACGGTGAACAGTCAGTACAAAGAGATCTGTCATGCATATAACATGAAAATATTCAACATTAATCGTTAACCATCCCCAGCAACGGCGCCATAAACTTGTAACGTGCTTGGATTGATAATATAAATTGCTCACAATGAAGTGATACTACTTCTAGTTATGCGTTAATTATGGATGTTCATGTAGTATGCCATACGTTGTCACAAGTTTCCTTACGATGGAACCAAGTGTAATTACACCGCAAGTTTCTCGGTGTGATCCGAGGTTGAACACGAGGACTGGTTAAGGTTATTGTGGTACATTCATGATATATGCGACCAGGTTTTCAATCTTTAAAAATGAGTTTGTATAAGTATATAAAATGCAATAAAATAAAGGAAAGCAGTAAAATACAGTAAACCTAAGCTAGATGATACAAGATACAGACTTCATGTACAAGATGCTGGGATTAAGGCTGGCTGTGAAAGTTATGCAAAGACATGGGATTCGGCGACAAGTCTTATGAACAGAATAGAAAGAGAAAGACAAATAATACGAACAACGCAAGTTCTTAATTAGATTGGAGGTACAAATACTGTTCTGCTCTTCTCCTGGCGTATACCTCTCAGTGATCGGTCACGCTCCCACATGTCTATGGTGAAACAGAGACTAAAGTAATGAACGCAAGGTCACTTCCATGTCTGGAAGTACTACTCGCTTTAGTTAACACATTCTTCTGACCTTCTCTCGATAGATCAGAATGACACCTTCACTTCTACTCTCACAGGTGAAGATGTCGTCTAGCATGCTTTAGCTAAACGTATTTTATATCTTTAATACAGATGAAGTTCTTAGTGATTCATATTGCTCATCATGGGGTTAAGAGACATCATGGAGAAAGTGATTGGTGGGTGAACGGAAATAGACAGAGAATGGTAAATGGAATTTATCGAAACATTTAATATTTCTACTAAGCGTTTGATACATGGTGTGTGAATGAAGAGATAAAGAAAACATGAAATACATAATGAAAGAGAGAGAGAGAACAGGTACAAACAAGTGTCAATGTCTTGGCATAAATTTAGTGGAGATCTGCTTGCCGGATAGGATGGATTTGATGGTAGGAAGAGCTTCCCTCTCAGGCTTGCTCTATCGGTAGCAGGGATTTTTGCACAGAGCTTCCGATTGGGTATATGGCAGATTGGATATGAGATTCACCTCTCAGCCTTATCTCGTCTTCTTCTCAGATTTCTTCTCTTAAGCACTCAACTCAGCCTTTTCTCTACAATCTAGCAACACTTAGCCCCGTATCAAATAGCATACCTTTTCTCAATGGGGTATTTATAGGTGCAGATATTTGACTCGACCTTGTGGTCCCCACTCATGGTTATGGTAATTTCGAAGATGGAGGGATATTATTCCTTCTGTTATGCAATCAGACCGTCAATTCTGCACAACCGTTAGTTGTACACGTGTCTCAATCCTCCGCTCTTGTGTTGCTCAGCTGCATCTTTCGATCATAGGTTCGCATGCGGTGGTTGTTTTTATTACCGCATGCAGTTGGAGCACAACTCTTGGATCGACTGTCGCATTGAGCCGTCATTGCTGTAATTGTCTCTTCATTGTTGATTGACGGGCGCAATGTGACAGAGATGCGTTGATTAGTCTTTCGTGAGCCTTGAGCGCAAGTGGTGATTTGGTCTGTTGTAAAACAGAGTAAAGTTTGGCTTGTCTTCCATATTTTTTGTGTTAGTGGGTGTAATCGCAAACATTTATAATTATTGCAATACTAGGCTAATTTTCATACAATTGGTGCATAATTACTAACTTTTGGTGTAATATCTAGATAAGGTGGCATAAATAACTTGTATTTCTACAAGTTATCACACCCCCAAATTTAGATATATGCTTGTCCTCAAGCATATCTTCTACTAAGGCAATCATGCTCCATTCCTATCCTATATTTCTGCGATGATTGGTTGCTCCGAATGTTACACTTAGGCAAATTACTTGACATTGCACTTTCCTTTTATCCTTGCTAATTCTTAGCAAGCCCTGCTTTATTCTTCTATGTAACAAAATTCTGCTCAAAGACACTTTTCTAATTTTCAAAATAGAATGTGTATCTCTTCTTTATCAAAACAACTTGATGTACCTATATGCGTGAGTAAAACTTTGTGTCATCTATTCACTTAGAGATAGTTGATCATGGTTACACTCTTCGTTTTGGCTTGTCCCCACGGGTGTCATGCAAACATCCAACTATGATTGTGTGCTAGTTTCAACTTTAACTCATGATAATCAGAGGAGTTGTCCCTTGCACTCTTTTTATTTTTCTCTTGTTTATACTACGTTGTTCTTGGAAACCCACCTTCATTTTGGCTTGCTCTTACGGGTGTCATACGAACATCCAACTACGAGCAGGCTTCTTTCACAACTAAACTCTTGTCAGGTTGGGAATAGTTTTGAAATTTTTCCTTGCGCTGACATTGAAGTTTTGCATAACATATTATATATATTTATTTATTTATATTTGTATTTATATTTATTTTATGCTCAGACCTTCCTCACCCCCAAATTTAAAGATGAGCAAGGTTCTCATTGCGTTGTTTGGATAGACTAGACAAACACTTAAAAGAAAAGTTCAAAAAGAAGGTTTGAGCAGAACTTTGAAAGATAAAAGGTAAAGTACTGCTAAACTAAGAGTTAACTAAGTGTTAGTCAGAATTTACTAAGTATGGGAAATGTTTCTAAGTGTAAACATATGATACATAATAGCAATGCAATGAAAATCGTAAAAATAAAAGACTAAGAATGTCACAAAAATTAATAAAGAAAGATAAAGAATGAGGCACAGGCAAACAGTATAGTGAATATATACTCTGATTGTATTGACTATTAACAAAGTATACAAATATATTACAAATGAACGCATTACAAAAAATTTTCTATTGCCTGTACAAGAGTCAAAGAATTTGATTAACTTACAAATTTGTCTTAGAAAGGTGCATGATTTAAAATTCACACCATGCTTCCAATAAACACAGATACATTTTTGCCGAGGACGGGCAACATACATACATCCCCACAGCACACCCCTTACCTAAACACATTTATGGAGGATACCTCAACATAGTGCATTTAACTAAGGCTAGGCAAAGGACATATACATGCGCAACACACCCCTCATCGTAATGTATTTTGGTGTACTAGACGCATAACCTCTCTTGGTTTCACTTACTGCACCCATCCTCTCATACATACCGGTTTATTTTCCTCTCTTCATAATTCGTCAAAAACGCAAGTCGAAAAGACCCTACGGTAATTCATCCCATCATTCACAAAATTATACGACCAGTGCTACTACATTTAAAGTATGGAAACATATGCAAAATTAAATTGCCAAAACATAAAAGACTAATCCTACTACACATTAATTACGGAAGTAAGAAAACGGTAAAAGAAAGTGGCAAAGAAAGCAAGTAAACATAGATAGGAAGGTTGATTGAAAGAAGTTCTTAGAGTTACCGCAATCGCTTTCTCTGTAAGTGGTTTAATACTGCTTGCCCAAGTCAATGGTATCCATGCATCGATCGAAGTCGCCTCTATAGTAGGGTTTGATCCACTGACCATTGACTTTGAATGCACTGCTCCCTTCTAAAGTTGTTAATTCCACTACACCGTGAGGAAAGATTGTCTTGATTTGGAATGGCCCCGACCAGTGAGACCTCAACTTTCCTGGGAACAGTCGCAAACGTGCATTAAATAATAATACCTGTTGACCTTCGGTGAATGTCCGGTCATTGATGCCGTCATCGTGCCATTTCTTCGTTTTCTCCTTATATATCTTAGCATTTTCATAGACATCCCGTCGCCATTTGACCAACTGATTCAATTGTAGCTTCCGGACTTTCCCCGCACTGGCTAAATCAAACTTCAACTTCTTACATGCCCACATCGCCTTATGTTCCAACTCAACCGGCAGATGACAAGCTTTTTCGAAGACCAGGGCGTACAGGGACATGCCAATTGGTGTTTTATAGGCAGTCCTGTAAGCCCATAGTGCCTCATCAAGCTTGGGTGACCAATCTCTCCTGGCAGTATTAACTACCTTCTCCAAGATAGTTTTGATCTCTCTGTTAGAAACCTCTGCCTGCCCATTAGTCTGTGGGTGATAAGCAGTTGCAACTCGATGGCTGATGTTGAATTTAATCAACAGGTTAGTAATTATGCGGTTGATAAAGTGAGAGCCCTCATCTTTGATTAAGGCCCGTGGCATCCCATATCGAGTAAAAATGTTTTTCTTCAGAAACTTCGCCACAGTGGCTGCGTCATTCTTGGCACATTCGATGGCCTCAACCCATTTTGATACATAATCAACCGCAACCAAAATATATTGATGACCTTCGAATGGTGGAAACGAGCCCATGAAGTCAATTCCCCAAACATCAAATAATTCAACTTCTAAGATTGACGTCAATGGCATTTCATTTCTTTTAGACATATTCCCTGTCCTTTGGCACCTGTCGCATTGCACAACCTGGTTATGGGCATCTTTAAATAGTGTTGGCCAAAAGTAGCCGCACTACAAGACTTTTGCTGCCATCCTTTGCCCCCCAAAAGTAGCCGCACTACAAGACTTGTCCTCCGTATGGGGACTCATGACAGAGCTCTAAAATGTGCTTGGCTTCATGCTCAAGAACACATCAATGTATTATATGATCAAGTCCTTGTCGATAGAGGAATGGATTGTCCCAGAAATAAAATTTTGCATCATGTCTTAGCTTCTTCTTCTACTGGTATGTATAATCATCTGGTAGTTGACCGCAAAGTAGGAAGCTTACTATGTCCGCATACCAGGGAACATTAATGTCTACTACCATTAGCAGCTCATCGGGGAATCTTTCCTCAATATCTTTTTATGTCCCTTGAACCTCGCAATTTTCCAATCTTCACAAATGATCTGCGACTTGGTTCTCGGTGCCCTTCCAATCTTTGATTTCTAGGTCAAACTCTTGCAGGAGCAACACCCACTGTAACAACCTCGGTTTTGCATCCTTCTTCATCATTATATATTTAATCACAGAATGATCCGTATATACCACCACCTTTGTTCCGATTAAGTATTGTCGGAACATTTCTAGTGCAAATACTACGCGACCATTTCTTTTTCTGTGGTCGTATAGTTCTCCTGCGCGTCGTTCAGTGTTTTACTCGCATAATAAATAGGGTGCAACACCTTTTCCCAGTGCTGACTCAAAACTATGCTCACAACATATTCTCTAGCATCACACATTAATGCAAATGGTTGCATCCAATCAGGCGCAATCAAAATTTGTACGGAGATTAGTGACTCTTTCAAGGTGTTAAATGCTTTGGTGCAGTCATCATCAAAATTATACTCGTGGTCAACTCTTAGAAGTGCACTTAAGGGTCTTGTGATCTGGGAGAATTTGCGAATAAATCTTCTATAAAATCCTGTGTGTCCCAAAAAGCTCCTAAGTGTCTTTACATTCACAGGTGGGGGTAATTTGGAGATTGCGTCTATTTTTTCCTGATCGACTTCCAATCCTGCCGTGGAGATTTCGTGACCCAGAACTATTCCTTCCTCTAGCATAAAATGGCATTTCTCCCAGTTCAAAACAAGATTTGTTGCCACGTATCTCTTCAAGACTTCTTCAAGGTTAGTCAAACAAGAGTCATAATTACTGCCGAAGACTGAGAAATCATCCATGAATACCTCGACTGACTCCTCCAAGTAATCTAAAAATATTGCCATCATGCATCATTAGAAAGTGCCTGGTGCATTACAGAGTCCAAATGGCATGCGTCGGAATGCGAACGTACCAAATGGGCACGTGAAGGTTGTCTTGTCTTGGTCCTCCAGTGCAATTGCTATTTGGTTATACCCTGAATAGCCATCAAGAAAACAGAAAAGCTCATTCCTTACAAGTCTATCTAACATTTGATCAATGAACGAGAGTGGAAAGTGGTCCTATTTCGTGGCCAAATTTAGCTTGCGATAATCCATGCAGATTCTCCACCCCGTAGTTGTCCTTGTGGGAACCAATTCATTCTTGTCATTAGTGATGATTATCATCCCCCCTTTCTCTGGCACACATTGTACTAGGCTCACCCAACTGCTATCAGATATCGGGTAGATGACACCAGCGTCCAGCCATTTTAATATTTCCTTCTTTACAACCTCCTTCATGGCATGGTTCAAGCGGTGTTGCCTTTCTACTGATCTGTTCTTTCCTTCTTCCAAATGAATCTTGTGCATGCAATACGAGGGACTGATTCCTCGAATGTCTGCCAAGGTCCATCCTAAGCCTTTTGCGTTATTTCTTAGGATCCGTATGAGAGCATCTTCTTTCTCTTTACTTAGTGATGCAAAAAATGATAACTAGTAACGTATCGTTACTCCCTAAGTAAGCATACTTTATGTGCAGCGGCAACAGCTTTAACTCTAACACAGGTGGCTCTTCTAAAGATGGCTTAATGCACTGCGATCTCCGTTCAGATAACTTAAGCAGTTCAAAATTAGATTCTGCATGAATTGCAGCACAATCCTCCTCCAACATTGCACCGATTTCAAAGTCCTCCTCCTCCATTTCCTGCAGAGGTTCGTGCCACTCCCCCGCAAAATCTTCAATATATTGGCAGTTCTTTCTATCTCCTGGGTACTTCAACGCATTGAGTACGTTGAATATTACTTCTTGATCATTGACACAGATGGTCAACTCTCCTTTCTGCACATCAATTAACGCCCGCCCTATGGCGAGAAATGGGTGTCCTAGGATGAACTTCTCTATCGCCTCATAATCCAGTATAACAAAGTCTGCTGAGAGGATAAACTTGTCCACTTACACGAGAACATCTTCTATCTTACCCTCCGGAAGCTTTACTGATCTATCGGCTAGCTGTAATGTGATCGTGGTTGGCCTTGCTTCGCCGATGTCCAGCTTTTTAAAAATTGACAAGGGCATCAAATTTATGCTTGCCCCTAAATCACACAGTGCGTTTCCGACCATCTTCCCTCCTATGGTGTAGGGCAATGTAAAAGTCCAAGATCCTTCATTTTAGTTGGGAGATTACTTTGAAACAAAGTGCTACACTCATATGTTAGTGCAATTGTTTCATTTTCCCCAATCTTTCTCTTGTTTGCGAGAATATCCTTGAGAAATTTCACATAACTCGGCATATGCTCCAATGCTTCTATCAAGGGAATATTAATGTGTAGCTGGCGAAGAACGTCCAGAAACCTCTGAAACTGCTTGCTATCATCTTTCTTTTTCAGCCTGGACGGGAAAGGTGGAGGATCCCGCCATGTTTCTTGCTCACTTTGCTGCTTGGTGAGGTCATGTGCTTGCTGTGTGTCATTGGTTGGAGGTTGCGTTGATTGAGAATTAAAGTCTTGAGAGGCTTCATCTCTTGTACTTAATCTTACTTCTGAACTAGGGTCTCTTCCGTTATTTAGTAACTGGTCATCATCAACAGTTAAATCTGCTAGTGTTATTACCGCATCTGGTACCTTCGGCATAATGGGGGCTGTCGTTCTGCCACTTCGCAGTGTCACTGCATGGCATTTTTCTTTACCTCTTGCCTCCGATACCCCTGAGCTTCGATTCTGCGTACCAGGCTTTTTCTTCTTTAATTCTCTCCTAAGATGATCTATTTGATCTTCTAATTCTTTGAGAGAGTCAGCTTACGATTGTATCATTACATCGCTCTTTTCAATATAATCCTTTAATGATGTCTCCAGCGACGAGGTACTACCAGAGGTATCATATGCAAATAGTTGGTCACAGTGTGGCATACCTTGAGAATTTCTTGGGTTGTAGTTCGGACTAGTGAAGACCGGAGGGTTGCCTCGATACCTTTGATAACTAAATTGATAGAAACCATGGCCCTCCTGATTGAGATTCTCATCCAAACCAAAAATTGTGTGACCCCCCCAACCAGGGTTGTGGTTGTTGCCCAGTGCTTCATCATACATAGTATATACAGGTTGTTGATTCCATACGCAGTTTTCTACTGGATGTACCTCTTCCCATTGAGTCCACTCCATAGCGGTCATATGAGTCACCGCATTAACTTGCGTTCTTCCTTGGGTTAGAATTCTCTACTGATTAGCCATCGTCTGGAGACATGATGTCATCGTGGTCATTTGCCCGACCAATGCGCTCATTGTGTCCATTGGCACATCGACCCTTTCTACTTTTTCTAGCTTCAGACATCTTACCTCAAGCCCAGTATCAATCCATTCGTCAGAATGTCGCGATATGCGATCCAATATGTTCTTTGCTTCCGTATATGACTTATTCATTAAGCTTCCCTCTGCGGAGGAGTCGGCAACTGCTTGTGTTGATGGGTCCAGGCCATTGTAAAAGGTTTCCATCAAAATCCTATCAGGAATCCTGATATGCGGACAGTTCTTTACTAACTGCCGAAATCGCACCCAAGCAGTGCTTAGGGTTTCATAACCCTTTTGCTCGAAATTCAAAACCTCCCTCCGCCTGTTTACGTTCATAGACGGAGGGAAGAATTTGTTCATGAACCTATCAACCAACTGCTCCCATACATGAATTTCGCCTGGCTCTAATGCTTGAGCCCACCTCTTTGCTTCATCCCGCAATATGTACGGGAATAGATACAGTTTAAGACTTTATTGAGTTACACCAGGTATGGAGAATGCGCTACACATGTCTGCAAAATTATTCAAATGTGCGTGTGGGTCTTCTCCCTGTAATCCCCCGAATTATCCTACATTCTGAATCATTTGAAGCATGATAGGTTTTATTTTAATGCTTGCATTCCCCTCAACTACTGGTCTTGAAATCCTTGGCGAAAAATTGTAGAAATCTGGCGATGCATATTCCCTCATAGGGATGTTCTGGTCAACAGCAAGAAAAACAGGATCTTCCACTGGCAAATCTCCCCTCTGGTTTCCAGCAGGTGCCATATTCTCATCAACCATATTTCTTCATCAATTAATTCAGCCCTGATGAACTCTGCGCGAAGAATACACTTGATCTATGGGGTCCACTTAGAATTACTAAATCACCCCAGCAGTCCTAAGTCGTCAGACTACTCTCCGCATTGAACAATCAGTACAAAGAGATCTGTCCTGCACATAACATGAAAATATTCAACATAAACCATTAACCATGTCCCCGACAAAGGCGCCATAAACTTGTAACGCGTTTGGGTTGATGATATAAATTGCTCCCAATGAGGCGATACTACTTCTAATTATGCGTTATGGATGTTCATGTAGTATGCCATGCGTTGTCACAAATTTCCTTACGATGGAACCAATTGTAATTCCACAACAAGTTTCTCGGTGTGATCCAAGGTTGAACACGGGGAATGGTTTAGGTTATTGCGGTACGTTCATTATATATGCGACCAAGTTTTCAATCTTTAAAAATGAGTTTGTATAAGTGTATAAATTGCAATAAAATAAAGGAAAGCAGTAAAGATGTGCTAAAAACATAAAAATACAGTAAACCCAAGCTAGATGATACAAGATACAGACTTTATGTACAAGATGCTGGGATTAAGGCTGGCTGTGAATGTTATGCAAAGACATGGGATGCGGCGACTAAGTCTTATAAACATAATAGAAAGAGAAAGACAAATAATACAGACAACGCAAGTTCTTAATTGGATTGAAGATACAAATATTGTTCCGCTATTCTCTTGGCGTACACCTCTCAATGATCGGTCGTGCTCCCACATGTCTGTGGTAAAACAGAGACTAATGTAATGAACGCAAGGTTGCTTCCATGTCTGGAAGTACTACTCGTTTTAGTTAACGCATTCTCCTGACGTTCTCTCGATAGATTAGAATGACACCTTTACTTCTGCTCTCATAGGTGAAGATGCCATCTAGCATGCTTTTTCTGAATGTATTTTATATCTTCAATATAGATTAAGTTCTTAGTGATTCATATTGCTCATCAGGGGGTTAAGAGACATCATGGAGAAAGTGATTGGTGGGTGAATGGAAATAGACAAAGAATGGTAAATGGAATTTATCGAAACATTTAATATTTCTACTAAGTATTTGATACATGGTGTGTGAATGAAGAGATAAAGAAAACATGAAATACACAATGAAAGGGAGATAGAACAGATATAAAAAGTGCCAATCTCTTGGCACTGATTCAATGGAGATCTTCTTGCCGGATAGGATGGATTTGATGGTAGGAAGAGCTTTCCTCTCAGGTTTGCTCTATTGGTAGCAGGGATTTTTGCACAGAGCTTCCGATCGGGTGTTTGGTAGGTTGGATCTGAGATTCACCTCTCGGCCTTATCTCGTCTTCTTCACAAATTTCTTCACTCAAGCATTCAGCTCAACATTTTCTCTACAATCTAGCAGCACTTATCCCCGTATCAAGTAGCATACCTTTTCTCCGAAATCAATGGGGTATTTATAGGTGCAGATCTTTGACTCCGGCCTTGTGGTCCCCACTCATGGTTATGGTAATTGTGAAGATGGAGGGATATTATTCCTTCTATTATGCAATCAGACCGTCAATTCTGCACAACCGTTAGTTGTACACATATCTCAATCCTCCGCTCTTGTGTTGCTCAGCTGTATCTTTTGATCATAGGTTCGCATCTGGTGTCTGTTTTTATTATCGCATGCGGTTCAAGCACAACCCTCGGATCGACTGTCGCATTGCATTTCCATTGCAGTAATCGTCTCTTCATTTTTGATTGACGGGTGCAATGTGACAGAGATGCATTGATTAGTCTCTCGTGAGCCATGAGCACAAACGGTGACTTGGTCTCCTGCAAAACAGAGTAAAGTTTGGTTTGTCTTCCATCTTTTTGGTGTTAGTGGGTGTAATCGCAAACATTTATAATTATTGCAATACTAGGCTAATTTTCATACAATTGGTGCATAATTACTAACTTTTGGCCGCAATATCTAGATAAGGTGGCATAAATAACTTGTATAAGTTATCAGTCATGAATCACTTTATGGAGGGAATTTTGGCGGACAACGTACGACAACGAAAGTTTTGCAATGTGGGTATTACTTGCCCACTCTGTTTAAAGATGCATGAGAATACTCTATGGAATGCGACAAGTGCCAACGCACTGAAAGCATTTAAAAAAAAATGCGATACCAATGAACATCATTCTGGAGGTGGAGCTATTCGACGTCCGGGGAATAGATTTCATGGGACCATTTCTATCGTCAAATGGTCATAAATACATTTTTTTGGCTGTCAACTATGTATCCAAATGGATTGAAGTTGTTTCATGTGTTGCAAACGATGCGACAACAGTCTCTAAGTTCTTATAGAAAACCATTTTTACTCGTTTTGGCACTCCACGTGCCATAATAAGCAACGAAGGGACCCACTTTGTGAATCGCATTGTTAGTAAACTATTGATCAAATATAATGTCCACCATAAGATCGCTACCGCATATCACCCTCAAACAAATGGGCAAGTAGAGGTTTCTAACAGAGAAGTCAAGTCAATCTTAGAGAAGATGGTGAACCCATCGCGGAAGAATTGGGCCATGAAACTAGATGATTCCCTGTGGGCATATCAGACTGCTTATAAAACACCCATATCCTTCAAACCTTTCGAGCCCTCTAACCTTTGACGAATTAGTATATCCCTTTTCGACCATCATTCTCTTCAGATTTTGGCAATCTCCTTTCCAAATGGCAAGCAGCTCCTACCTCAACCCATTCATCCAACCCAGGTTCCACATTCGAAGTTGTCTCACCGACGGCTTCGTTGTAGCTTATTGCCTTCCCAACTGCCCCATCCCACATACGTGCCACCAGCTACAGTGGCTTCCGCCCATCCATTTGCTACTACCCTAATCATCTCAGCCCTTGCCCTTTCGCAATCCTCCTCATCACACGACCAAAACCCTCAAGACCTCTCCATTGTAAGCGAGGTCAGACAAAGAGATGAAAGCGAGGTTTATGGCGATATCCTTCAAACCCTCAAACCACTCGAGCAACTTGATGAGGAAGTCGTCAACCAACCGCACTCAAGCGATCACAAACTGATAGCTGGTAGAAATACGAGCTATTGTAGCCTTTTATTTAGAATTATGAGGGATAACAAGCAGAATATGTTGTGATAATACTAAGAATTTATGTGAAAAATGAGCTTGCGTCAACCAGCATTGAAAATCTCGGCTAACCCAATATCATGCGTTATTCTACGTCAAAATGTCTATTTTTGTAGCTATCGCAAGAATCGATCGAATGCGGTGAAGCCCAGACCATCGCAAGGCTAATCGCATACGTTCATCGCATGGATGTTGCGGCTATTGATCGCATGCATTCATCGCATGGATGTTGCGGCTACAAAGTAATAACCATGATAGAAGGGTGATCGCAAGGTTAGTGGAATGCGATGGTACTTTGGCAAAAACGGGCATGAATGCATATTATTGGTGATTGAGGTTTATAAATAGAGCCTTAGAGCCTTATAGCCCAATGCTATCGGCGATTGAGGTCTATAAATAGACCCTTCAAGCCCAAATTCAAGGCATCCAAGCTTCTGCCTGAAGGCAGATCCTTGTGATTATACATGAGAGCGTGAGAAGACATTCTTTGAGATTTCTTCATTCCTTCAACCCATTCCGAGTGACGACCGGAGCTTTGTTGGAATAGATCTCAAGAGAGACTACTCCACCGCCCATCCATGGCACCACCGGCAGCCTTGACACACATCTGATGGAAGCAAGAGATTGCCTACATCTAGCCCTCCACCTCTCTTCTTATCTCTGTATTGTATTACATTTTGGCTTAAGACATTAATACATTTTGTAATCAATGCATCTCTTTATTTCCTTCGACACCATCTTCATTATCTTCTTCTCTATACCTTCATTGCATCGAACTAAGTAAGATTACAAGCACTATCACATACTCAATCATGCGGCATAGACATATGAAGCATGTAGGAAACCACCGAGAGATGTACGTTGCACGAGTCTAGTGAGTTAATCCTCTTTGCTTAGTGTAAGGTTGTAGCAACGCTTGTCTATGAGCGGTCGCAATGCTTGTTTATAAGCTGATCAGCGGTGACTAACTACCGGAGAGGGTAAGTAATGGAACTCACTATGCAAAGTAAGTAGTGTTCCTAGAGATAGGAATAATCTTATGTTCACCACAATCATGCATTATAGAGACATAAGCATGCGGTTGACCACCGAGAGGTGTGCGAAGCGTAAGTGTGGCGAGCTGGGATTACCCTTGCGATCAAGCTTGAAGATGCGGTGAATTCATTCCCTCCACCATTTTATCTATCTTTCCATGCATCTTATTACACGTTAACAACTGTCGCGTCTCCACCAACTCTCATAGTCACACTTCCATTTCTTAATCTATTTAGTTAGGAGTAGTAGTAGCGCATAGTCTTTTAACTTCATTATTCTTTTATTCATCGTCGGAAACACATTACTTCGCAACATTTAGTTACAAGTCCCTAAGTTCGACCTCGGATCACCCCGAGTAACATGCGATCTCGTTATACTTGGCGAAAGAGCAAGAAAACTTGTGATAGGAATGAATGATCATCGCATACACGATTAGTGCATATTCTTCAGTTCAACGCATGATCATCGATGCATGGAGATCAACGCATATCATAAGATGCCCTCACGTTTACTGTCTATTTTCCGCGTATCAAGTTTTTGAAGTTGTGGGGGTGTGATAGCTGGTAGAAATACAAGTTATTGTAACCTTTTATTTAGAATTTTGAGGACTAACAAACAGAATATGCGGTGATAATACTAAAAATTATGAGGGCCACCATAGGGAGAAGGCCCATCCATGACTCCTCAAAAGCGGCAGCCTCCCAAATTCGTAGCTACTGAAGGCCCTCGGTAAAAGAAGCAGAGGGTTGATAAAAGCCTGGTCTTCTCTCCTAAAGTTCAAAAATCCCCTTCTCTACCCACCATCGAAGAAACGCGAGTTGGCATCGATCACAACACTCCACACCCTCCAGAAAATACGGTAGCTATCAAGTCTCGATCCCCTAGCCCCACTGACGATCCTCTCGCCGTCCTTCCTTTAGCCATTCAACACCTAACTCCTCAACCATCGCCTAAGAACTAAAAGAGCCCGTCGCATCTTATTGATGACCCAAGTCATCTATCGCCTCATATTGAAAAAGGAAATAGCTCAGCTGTTGGTGAAACTCGTATGTGGCAGCCCAATGATGAACAGCCACAAGCTCACCCCGACGTGACTGCAGACGTCAACTCTGAAGATGAATGGAATAAGTTTCTTCATGATGACCATCACAAACCAATTTTAGGAGGTCTCGATGAGCTCTCGTGAGAACAGAAGTCACTTCAAACTAAAGTAACTAAGTTACAAAAAGAAAATGAGGACCTCGAGAAAATTATACGCAACTAGCATAGGCAAACGCATGGATTCATCAGGCAAATGGCTCAGAGATAACATGACCAGTTTCGTTACATGGTAAATTACTTTGAAAGTGTCGTGTCACATCTCATGGTCGTACCACCACTTCCCCCCATCGTGTCACGCTCCATTAGACCTACCTAAAGCTTCTCACGAAGGATGCAATCAGCATGATGCGGGCGAAAATTAAATTTGATAGTTCTGTCTCTCCTTGCCTTAATGTCTTATTTTAATTATTGCACTTCAGTTTCAATTTAATATTACTGACTTCTACTATCGCATTCTCTCTCGTTTGACTCATTTCTAAATTTTTTATTACTTTAACATTTGGTCGCCGCATTTATCCTTTACCCATTATGACTTCAATGATGAAATATATGCATGATCTAGCGCTAGATTAATTTCAGGACATTCGATTCACAAAAAAATTCTAAAATTTAGTTTGTTTGCCGACTTTACTTGAAAACTATTTTCACAAAATTTTCTAAGTCCATCGCATGAATTATTTTGTTTTCAACAATGAGGACATTACTGCGTTTTAAATTTGGGGGGTGATATTTTCAACCTTGATAGAGTTTCAATCTCAAAAAAAAACTTGATGCGGTGATTTATCATGCGATAAAAGGGTGTGTGGATGCGATGATTATGCAAGTTTTCCTAACAAAGCCCATTTATAAGCCTTCTTACGGTCTTGCTATGTCCAGGGTTGAATGCAGGGATTACTCAGACAGATATGCGACATACTCTATCTTTGATCTTATCGCTATTTTAAGTTTAAGAAGTTGGATGGTGATTGACTTTGATTTCTTAAGGGGATGGAATTAAATGAAAAGCGATAGAAGAGTGGTGTTGTAACAAATATGCAATAAAGGGTTGAGAAGAGATTTTGCTAACATTTCTTAAGATATTCTACAAGTCATGCCATCATGTTATACACAAATATTAAGCACTACATTTCTCAATGCATATGGACACATTTCCTATGTCTAAGATGCATGCGATGTGTAGGGAATGCAGTAGATAGAACTTACTTCTTAGTCTCCTCTACTCTTGCTTATGAGATTTAATCTGACTCTTTCAAGCCTAGATTCTATATCTTTAGACTACTCTTTTAAGTACTCAAAGTGATGAATGAAGCATACATTAGACAAGATGATCGCATGAAGTGCATAACTGAAGTGATGCTAGCTAAGCACTTCTCAACCCATTTACAAATTTAGCTACTCATGTATAGTATGAAAAGAATGAACATATATTGAAACGTAATTTGCATTCTTCCAAATAAAATGCTCAAGTACAAAACAATAGATGATGTAAATGCTAAGCAGATAAGTAGTGTCTTGCTTCCTCTGGCGTTTACACGGCTTTTAACATTCCAATTCTTTTCTAATTTGTAAACTCTTTCTCTCACAAGGGTTAGGTGTGGGTTGGTGTCTCTCTTCCCTGTTGTTTCAGCAGTCTCTTGACGTCCCAAAATTAATTCGCACATGGTTTGGTAGCATTGAATGTTATTTATAGACTTTTAAAAAAAAAAGTAGTTCTTTATCTCACTAATGATTGTGTGGATGGGCAACATTAATTTCCAAACCCTATCGCGCCATCTGATGGTCACTGAAGGTTCAATGGATTTGCAATGGTATGGTCTTCAACGGCCGCCAACTAAATTTCTAATTTGACTGCTATCGGCTTTACATCCCACCACATTTTATCACATTAAATCACGGCCTTTATGTAAGGTCATCACACGTTCATCTTTGAAGTACCATTGGATCACAAACTCAGGAAATCGTGCTATCGCCTTGTTCCTGCCCAAAAATACAAGATTAACTTAGTTTAATTGCTTTTATGCGATGAGAGTTAGCGATCGTGATTTTGCTTTAAGTGTGGTGCATTCAATTGTAATATTGAGTATTTACTATCGCCTTCTCTCATTGTTTTGATAATTTGAGTTTTAATAACTTGTATTTCTACAAGTTATCACACCCCCAAATTTAAAACAATGCTTTTCCTCGAGCATAAACTAAAGATTTCTTAAAATTTCAATTGCCTTTATCCTGCCTAGACTTCTCATAATGCCTCATTCAAACTGCTGAACTGTTGTCATTATTAGTTTCTATCCTAATCTCTTCCTAAAATATTTCTAACCTTTAGGGACTGCGAGCTTGATCTTCAGAAGAAAATATTTACTCATTTCCCAAGACATCGCATGATTTATTTTAAATCTTATCAAACCGGGGTGTTCAAGTAGTTTTGGTCTTCACATGATTTAAATCTTAGTTTTGTGATCTTGCACTGATCTGAGTGCTCAGCTTTCGTTTTGTCTTGCCCTCATGGGTGTAATGCGGACATTTAACTACGAGTGAGACACTCTTTTCAATCAAAATTCATGCCCATCTTTTTGTTTGGCAGAGGAGTTGCGATCACTTAGTTTCTGCATTGATCACGATTACCACCTTCGGTTTAGCTTACCCCCAAGGGTGTCATGCGGACATCCAACTACAAGTAAGATCCAATCTCAGCATCATATATATATATATATATATATATACATTGAAACTCTAATAATTGGAATTGGATGAGTGGAGACTACAAGCATAAGAGAATGCCAAAATATACAAGGAGCGAACAAAGTTTTGGCACGATCAACGCATTTATGTAAGAAAAATTTTGAAATTGGCCAAAAAGTTATATTGTTTAATTCTGGATTACATCTTTTTCAGACAAGCTAAAATCACATTGGTCAAGACCATTCGGTATCCAATCAATTAATCCCCCAAACCGGGTCGCCGACTGCTACTAAGAACCTAACTATTTCCCTCGGGGTTCTGTCTTCAGATACGTCTTCTTCCATGATCCATTTCATGTCAACTCTAACTTATCAATATCTCAAATCAAAAGTTCTCTTGTTTAATTCTGGATTACATCTTTTTCAGACAAGCTAAAATCACATTGGTCAAGACCATTCATCATCAAGGTAGTTTATCTCGATCGCGAAAAGACCTCCATAAACTTAGGAAATTCCAAATGGTGCAATAGAAGGAAGTCTCTGCGCAATAAAGAAATATCCTTCAAGGGAAATATCGTATCCTTTTTTTTCATTTCTTCTTTTTATCATTTATTTTTATTGCTTAATTGTTTATGCTCTCTTTGTTTATATGTTTTTGGTTATCATTGGCTGCTAAAAAAAAGCTAGAGAAATGGGGTAATTGGGGTTTCTTAATGCGATGAGTATCGGAGATGCAAGAGAATTATATCCCAAACGCATCTCCAATAACCCATCACAGTTGAGGGAACAATATGTCATCCCACCATAGGACAGTAAAAATACGTGCTGTCAGATATTCTATCAGTCCGCCACTAATGTGTGCGGCACTATCATTTCCTTGAATCTCGAGGCAGCCATTCGTTTCCTCTTCATCCTTTGCCTATTTAGACCAGCTCCCTCTTCGAGCACCCTTCTTCTTTATGCAAACCTAAAGCCGTAAGCTCTCTACATTCCAAAAGCCTCCCCATGAACATAAAGAACCCTTCGGCCCTCTCTTCGATCATACCTACTCCATCCACAATTCAAATGGAAGGTCAAAATACCCCTTCTTCAGCCCAATCAACAACCCCTACTTTCTCCTACGAAGTAGTGTCCCCTTCTGTTTCTGTCAAAGAAATCTCATTCTTGGTCGTCACCGCATCGACTTAGGCACCACCACCCACAGTGCCATCACCTTCACAATTCAACCCCATACTCATCCCATCAACCACAATAGCATCCCAGTCCTCGTTGCCCCATAATCTTCTTTAACCATTAGCCTCCGCCACAAGCGAGGCAAGGTGTAAGGATGAGCGAGAAGTCTATGGAGAAATTCTAAAAAATATAAACCCTCTCGAATCCTTGGACGAAGGCATGGTTAATCAACTAGGCGGTTAGCAAGTTGAGGTTGAGCCATCGCCACTTGAGTCAGTCAGCACAGTGGCTAAGGAGACACAATGCGACATTGAAGTGGATGGAAGAGCACCTTGAGAGAATAAGTGGAAAAGAAAGAAGGAAAAGAAACAATAAAGTAGGCGCTTCTGCCTCTACTGTGGAGGCATTGGCATAGGAGTTCCAGAGAAAGATCAAAAGAGTGAGAGAAGGCATTGGTGAAATTAGAAAGAAGGAAGAATGTCTAATCGCGGTGACAAAACTCTGTTGCAAAATCACAACAAGAAATAGTAAGGAGAAAATCTTTTTATCTCGTTCCAAATCTTCATTTTCAGAAATATAAGATAGTCTTAGAAATGAGTAAAGGATTTTTTAAGAATAAGCTTGCAGCATCTCAAATCTAGAAGTAGATTTATAGGAAGAAGAAATAAAACAAAAAAAAAAAAATACATTCTAGCAAACTTGGTGTGGCACTCTAAGAGGACTAGGAAATTCTTGAAGGCAATCAAAATCATAAGAAGTCTTAAGTATATGCTTGAGGACAAGAATTATTTTAAATTTGGGGGTGTGATAACTTGTAGAAATACATGTTATTGTATCTCTTTCATTTAAAATAATAAGGCAAATTCATGAAATTTAGATAATTTTTACGAATAAATCTATACAAAAAGTGGAGCATGCGATCACATACTTTTAACGCATAACATATTTAAATTTCACACTAATTTCACTACTTCTATGCAGAATATCCTTCAACAGTCTAATGAATGTGCGATCGCATGTTGCATACGCACTGATGCGATCAAGCAAGAATTACCAGTGAAGAAAAGTAAAGATGATCGCATAAGCTACATAGCATTGAGGCATGACATGACATGGGCGGTGGGTGTCACATCAGTAGTTGCATTGGTGGCCAACAAGAAAACATTGTTGAAGATTCAATGAAACCCTTACACGTTGTAGACGGTGCGATAAGATATGGAATTTAGTGTGCCCTATCAATGCAATCATAAGTTAGAGAAAAGAAGTGCCCATGAATGCCTATAAATACCCATGCAAATGCAATGCAGAAAGGATATAGATGCTGTAATACAAACATTGTGATATATATCGTGGGATACATTGTGGGAGATGATGCGTGGAAAATGGAGTGAATAAATATGAGTTTATCTTATGATATGCGTTCGTTCTCCATGCGTCGCTGGTCATACGTTGGACTAAGGGATATACAATATGCATCTAAGAATCTATGCAATGACCATGCATTCCTGCCACAATTTTTCATGCTCTCTCACCAAGTATAACGAGATCGTAAGTTTCTCGGGGTGATCCGAGGTCAAACTCAGGGACTTGTAGCTAAATGTTACAAAGTGATGTGTTTGCGGCAAAGAATAAAAGAATAATGATGTTAAGGACTACACGCTACTCCTACTTCTAACTAAGCAGATTAAGCAATGGAAGTATGACTATGAGAGTTGGTAGAGACACGACAACTATTAACGCGTAATAAGATGCATGGAAAAATAGATAAAATTGTTGAGGGGATCACTTCACCGTATCAATGAGCTTGATTGCAAGGGTAACCCCAGCCAGCACAAGTTATGCGATCATGTTATACACAATTGTCTCGGACGCATGCGATGTGTATACAAAAGAGTCGATAGGACTTATGTCTAAGTCTCTATTCTTGCTTATGCGAGCTAACACACAAGACAAGGTGACCGCATACCACCATATCCTTGATTTAGGGTGCATACGCTGTGTAATAGCAAATAGAGCTTATTCCTAGGCATCTACTCTTGCTCATGCGTTCCAATCTGACTCTCTCAAGCTTCGATTTAGTTTTTAGACTACTCTCTCAAGTATGTCCAAATGATGAATGATGTGTCACACCCGCTCCATAGCCTTAGCCCCCCAAGACCTGGAAGGGAGCGTGAGGGTACACCAGTAGTATTCCAAGACAATATTTCAATTTAATGTTCCCCCCCCCCCTCCCCCTTATCTATTAGAGATTTCAACATGTTTACAATACTCTATCTAACTTTCATACATATAGTTCATTTTCCTATATTCTTTATTACATGATCCGAACCATGCCTTGAGAATTTACCAAGTCCTGGTGTGTTGGTGGTTATTAGACTCCTTCCTAAATGCTCCGCTTTGCTACCTAGGGGGGGATATAAGAAAACATTTGGAAGAGTGTGAGCTACTAAGCCCAGTTAGTGGTTCTTTTAGAATAATAATCACTTTGCAAAACATATTTTTGGGAAATCAATCTCATAATCACAATTCCAGTATAATTTATGCATGATCATGTGTACATTCATTCAATTATCAACCTCGAGTTCCATGCTATACGTGGCATGCTCATATCATGGACACATTATCAGTCACAACAACTTTTTATGGAAACTTTCCTATAACCCACTTTTTTCACCAATGTGCACATCGACAATTCTTTTCCCGCTAGTCATGCTTAGGTAACTTGACTATATTTCCCGCCCGTCGTCACCGACTATTATTTCCCGCCGACCGAGGCCGACTATATTTTCCCGCCAAGCACCTTTTATTAAGTATGTTAACTTATGTAATCTGGGTATAATCTTCGTTTCCATAGAAATTTCACAAACAATATCATGGCAACAACATAACATCATAAGCATGCATTTATCCACATATCAACGCATAAAACTAAGTAAACACTCACCGTTGGCAAGTTTTTCCCACTAAAATAACCTTGAGAATACCTTCCTGAGAATTCCTCCATACCAATGGAAATTCCTCAATTAATATTTGTTATATCAATAAATAATGTCAAACTAGCCAAAATACTATTATATAATGAAAACACCAGTTTACCCTACTCCAATTTAGCCAAAATACCAAAATTAGCCTATTTAGAGGTTATTTGGACCGTGGTAGGCAGGGTGGGCGTGCTGTGTCGCACAGGGGACTGGCACGTTTGGGCGTGCGCTTGGCGAGTGTTGAGCTGGGCGTGATGCGTCGTACGGGGGAGGCAGCTGCGCTACGCTGGCACGCAAGATGCGTCGAGTGAGACACGCACGGACGGACGGACACAGCCCTGCATGCACGTAAAGTGTGAGCTGGCTGTGCGTTCGGCTGACTCAATGCCTCACCAATGCAACCTTTGTTTCTTTTGATCTCCAATCAACTTGGCAGCCTAATAACTCAAACGTACTCTCTAAATATGCTCTCAACACACAATTTAGGTGATGGTATGAATAAATTCCTCTTACCCAACCCCTCTATTTATTGCCATTTTAAAATCACCCCATGGTGACAACTCAACTCCCATTTGTCTCACTTTGGAGCTGCCAACACTCAGCCTACCCAGCCTAGCCTTGACTTGTTCTCATTTCAGCTTGCCAGCCAAAATCTCCTTTTTTGCATGAAATCTCCTTCACCCACCTTTTACTTGAGGTGATAAGACTTCAATTGCATGAAATTTTCTTTTGTCCATCTCCTACTAGAATTTCGTGTGATCCTCCTTTTGCCATCTAAATTACTTAAATACTTCAAATATTTCTCTACTTAAATTGTTTAAGACTTATGCTCGTATACCATTGGCATGCTCCCTTGAAGTTTTCCATCAATTAGCCTTACCCTTTATCCTTAACGCATAGCAACTCACCTTTCCTTCATCAAAGTCCCACTTAGCCAACACATGAGTTGGCCATCACCAATGCATAGGGTGGCTGCTCACCCTCGACGCATGGCTTGCTAGGTGTGCGAGCTCGGCCTACTAAGTATGGACGCATGGTGCTGACCATCGACGCATGGTGTGTTGCCTAGGCGCTTGCGCGCTTGGCTGTATAGGCACTCTCGGCCGTGTGGGCGTGTCTCGCCGTATGGGCGTGCGCTTGGCATAGCGCATCGATGCATGGCTGCTCGGCAGACTCAGCAGTGCTTCGACGGATAGGATAGCTTGCCCACTTGCCCGTTCGATGCATAGGCAAGGCGCTTGGCATACGCCATTGACGCATGGGCTGCGCGCTCGGCATACACCATCGACGCATGGGCTGCATGCTTGACGCACGACCTGTGCCTTGGCTTCAACGCATGGCCTGCGCGCCTAGCATGCTCACTCGACGCATGCTTCCTGCCCGTGTCCGCATGGCTTATGTATGCCTTTGCAATGGTTATATGCAACCCTTCACCATTTTTCAAGTTTTCTTGCTTCCATTCTCCATGCCTTCTTGCGTCCAACATGTTTTAAGCCCTTCATAGGTGTTTAGATTTTTAGTCACCTTTTTGGATAATTTTTTATGTTTTTCTCCCTTTGCCCCACTATCCTTACTTAGGATTTTTCTATTTAACCTCCCACTTTAGATTTAGTGTTAGGGTCTTACATCAGGCACTCAAAAGACAAGATGATCAATGAAACATGGTTGACATAACATTATTCCTATCTCTAGGAACACTACTTACTTTGCTTAGTGCGTTCCACTACTTACTCTTTCGGGAAGTTAGTCGCTGCTGATCAGCTCATAGACAAGCATTGCGATTGCTCATAGACAAGCGATGCTACAGCCTCACACTAAGCTAAGAGGATTTCCTCACTATACTCGTGCAACGTATACCATGCGGCGGTTTGCTTCATGGTTCATTAGTATATGTCGCATGATTAAGGATGCGATACTCTAGCAATCTTACTTAGTCGTTGCAATGAAAGTAAAGGATCATAAAGAAGAGATAAATGAAGATGGAAACGAAGGAAATAAAGAGATGCATTGATTACAAAATGTATTAACGTTTTAAGCCAAAATGTAATACAATACAGAGATAGAAGAGAGATGGAGGGCCAGATGTAGGCAATGTCATGCTTCCATTAGATGTGTGTCAAGGCTGCCAGTGGTGCCATGGATGGGCGGTGGAGCCATCTCTCTTCGAGATCTATCTCCAGCAAGCTCCGGTCGTCACTCGGAATGGTCGGAGGAATGAAGAACTCTCACAAACTGTCTTCTCAGGCTCTCATCTGCGATCACAAGGGTTTGCCTTAAGACAGACGCTTAGACGATTTTAAAGTGGGCCTCTAAGGCTATTTATAGAGTTCCATCACCGACAACATTAATGGTCCTCTCCTGAATATCTGCTGCTAACGGCAGGGTAGGCCTGCTCTAATCTCTGCTACTAATGGCATGGTAGGTGAAATATCAACATCATCTTTTTTATGCTCCTAAGGTATGCATTCATACTTGGTTTCCGAAGTGCCATCGCATTCCACCATCCTTGCATTCATCCCTCTATTATGGTTATTACTCTGTAGCCGCAACCTCTTTTTGATGGATGCATGCGGTTAATAGCCGCATCATCCATGCGATGAACATACGCGATCACACTTGCGATGGACTTGGATTAACCGCATGCGTTCAATTCCTGCGATATCTACAAAAATAGATAGTTGGACGCATAATAACGCATAATATTTGGTTAGCCAAGATTTTCAATGCTGATCGACACAAACTCACTTTTCACATGAATTCTTAGTATAATCACCACATATTCTACTTGTTGGCCCTCATAATTCTAAATAAAAGGCTTATAATAACTTGCATTTCTACCAGTTATCACACCCCCAAACTTAGAATCATGCTTGTCCTCAAGTGTGAACCCCGAATCCTAATTTCTCTACTTGAGAATGTTCTCTATTGAGATTAGTGTGATGAGTAGGTTGATGTGGTAACTAGGGTGAAATAGTAGAGAAAAGAGTGGAAATTAGAAGAAAAGAGGAAATTTGGAAGTTTAACTTTTGGGGAAAATTTTGGAAATTTGGCTAAGTATAAAATTTTATATGTTAGAGTGGTGTTGATGCGTTGGAAGAGTTGTTGGCGAAGGCATGCAGATGAAGAAGGAAAAAAAAGATGATGCGTTGGAAGGCACACGGGTGGGCGAGGCATGCATGGAAAGACAACCATGCGTCGAGCAGCCTCGGCCAGCATCCAAACCATGCGTCGAGTAGCCTCGGCCAACGCCCAGGCCATGCGTCGAGCAGCCCCGGTTGGACGCATGCGTCGAGTGGATACGCTCGTGCATTGAGCGCACTGCCGAGCGGCCATGCCCATGCATTGAGTGCACTGCCGAGCAGCTATGCCCATGTGGTGAGCACCATGCCAAGCAGCCATGTCGTGCGTCGAGGTGCCTTGCCATTCAGCCAAGCGCCCATGCATCGAAGCAGCACGCCCATGCGCTTAAGCACCTAGCCAAGTGTCAAGGTGCCGTGTGCAGCCCATGAAGCTAAGCACGCCCATGCGTCGAGCGACCAGCCCATGCACCACGCCTATGTGTTGATGGCCAACACCATGCGCCCATGCCAAGCAAGCCGTGCGAGTGAGCCATGCGTCAAGAATGGATGGTCACCCTATGCGTTGGTGATGGTTAGCTCCTTGCGATGGATAAGTTGAATTGTCATGATAGTGAATTAGCTTGCTATACGTTGAGAAGAGGCTATGCATTGCTTATGGACTAGGCGTTGAGGAACCAAGAGTTAGATGCATACAAGGATGAAATCATCAAGATAACATCATCAAAACCATGTGTCTTCTTGGGAGGAAAGCCTTAAGGCTTAAGAATTTAAGGTGGTGGCATCAGATTGGAGGCCCATGCGTTGGCAAGGTGGGAAGAAGATACTTAGCTTGTGATGATCACAACATTTCGTTGATGGGGTGAGAAGGAGACACTTGGCCATGCAGCCAAGTAGGTGGTGTCAACTCTAAAGAAGGTTTAGACACCTATAAATAGAGGCAAGAGACTTCATTTTTAGTTCACAATTCAGAAATACCGTAAAAGAGTGGGAAAGTTGAGCAAACCTTGCATTGGAGCCAAATCCATGCATTAGACATAGAGGACGCATTGGACAGTGAGGTCTGAGGAGGACGCATCAACTTGGGATGAGGAGTTCTCCCAATTTACTCTTGTGTTTGGAGTGATTCCAAATCCACCTGAAATCTATGATAGTCTAGTTTTGAGGGTTGGCTGCCGGAAGAAAAGCTCAAAGGGATTGGGCTGGAAACTGAGAAGAAGACAGAAGGGTCAGGCTGTCGAGTCAGTCTGGGCCAGTCTTGAAGAATCTGTGATTCTAGCAAAACCACAAGGAGTTCTGCGCTCATATTTTAGGGTAAGCTTCCTGAGACATTTTAGAATATTGTTTTAGAAGGAAGTATTACAAAATAAGGTCCAGAACTATAAGCAATCTAAGCTATAAATTGAATCTGGATTCTAGGGGTGAAAAGGGAGCCCAAGGTAGAAAAGGGAACTACTAGAGTGAAAAGCTCCTAAGCAATCAAGGTGAGTGGATAAAACGTTTTGACTAAAAAATTTGCTTAAATGTTTGATTACAACGTGTTATAGAAAGTATGTTTTAAAGAAGAATATTCTCATGCCAACTAGTTTTACAAAGTGATTTCCAAGCAAGTTATGAATTATGTTTTAAACGCATGCATGAGTGAGAAGTTTGTTAAAAAGCTATTTATATGTGCAGCATGCATTAGTACCTTTAAAGCCATGTTTTAATATGTGTTATACTTTACATGCTTTAAAGAGAAAGTCTTTTATTTCGTTTTGGCCTACATGCATGGATGTCATGTAAAGTATCCAACTACGGGTAAGTTCCTTTCACAACTTAACTCTTATTAGCTTGAGTTTCCCCTTTGCGCTGATAGTGAAGTTTTTATTAACAAACACCATTTTTTTTTTTTGACATCGTAATGTGTTGGACGCATTTTTCCAGATCACTGCCACCCCTAAACTTAGAAAGTGGCAGCGCTCTTACCGAAAAGCTAAAAATAAACTCATCAATAATGCGATAACAAATGTTTCAGCAGAGGTTTACACATAACAAAACTTAGACTGTTAAACCTTGAAGAAGCTATTAAAAGTGAGGTGAGCCTTGCAATGTTTAGTTAGCAGATGTAGTGAATTATAAGTACCATCATGGATGCTAAATTATCAATGCAAGGGTAGTCAAGCGGATAAAAGAGAATTTCAAAAGGATAATGCGTAAAGATAATGAGAAAAGAACCCTAGAGTAGAATAATGCTTGCGACCATGCTTTAGAATTCATGCGGTCAAAGTCATGCGTTGAATGATGGAGAGGATTCTTCCGTTGTAACTTCACACCGAGGAGAATTATTGTCGCGCCTACAAAGAGCGAATGCACACCATATCCAAGAAAGCAGCCGCATATCCAAAACAACAATAATCAAATAAATAAACTAACTAGGAAAACAAGGTAATGATAGAGTAGAAGACGTCCCCGGAGAAATTGGAGTGAAGCCACCGCAAGGAGTCTTCCATGTAGGAGATTGATGTCAACTGCTTAGGTTAAGAGGCTCGTCCTGACCATTGGAACTTCCGAAAATTGTTGGGTACATCTTGGCCGTCACACGCTTATAACTGCTTTCAGCTCATGCGATAGATAGCCTTTCTATCTCGGGGTCAATACTAGCTTACGGCGTATCGCCTACACTTCAAATATTGTTTGCAGCTTGGTCACACAAGTTACAATACACCCAAGGTAGAAAGGGTGCCTACGAAAACACAAAACTGAACAAACTATTAGCTGCCAAGTCCCCGGCAACGACGCCAAAAACTTTATGCATGGAAAATGGAGTGAATAAATATGCGTTTATCATATGATATGCATTCGTTCTCCATGCGTCACTGGTCATGCGTTGGACTAAGGGATATGCAATATGTGTCTAAGAATCTATGCGATGACCATGCGTTCCTACCACAAGTTTTCTTGCTCTCTTGCCAAGTATAACGAGATTGCTAGTTTCTCGGGGTGATCCAAGGTCAAACTCAAGGACTTGTAGCTAAATGTTGCGAAGTGATGTGTTTGTGGCGAAGAATAAAAGAATAATGAAGTTAAGGACTACACGCTACTCCTACTCCTAACTAAGCAGATTAAGCAATAGAAGTATGACTATGAGAGTTGATAGAGACCCGACAACTGTTAACGCGTAATAAGATGCATGGAAAAATAGATAAAATAGTAGAGGGGATTGATGCGTTATTTTATGTGATGAAATTATGGAATGAGATGCGGTGATGGAAATGCGATAAGCAACAAGTTTTCTCAGTGGAATCCAAGTATAAACCCCATTGAGTTTCCTGGCAAGTCCAGGGTCGAACTCAGGGACTTGGGAAAACCGTATGTAGTGATAATTTTTCAAAAGACTTTGCGGTAACCAAATAAATCAAATAGTTGTTTGGGTTGTTGTATGCGATAATAAAATAAACAAATGCGGCAGATTTGAGAAAAGTTCAATTATGCGATAAATACACTGAGTATGTGGTGGAACGGGTTGAAAAGGTATTTCACTAGCATTTCCTGGGAATGCATCAAACTATGCGATCATGCTACACTCATGCGACAACAGATCGTTTTCCAATGCAAATGCGATGCTCCTACTTCTAGGACGCATGTGTTGAATGCAACAATGTCCATAGAGCTTATTCGTAAGTCTCTACTCTTTTCCTATGTGATGATGCAAGATGCACACAAAGACAATGTGACTGCACACAATCATATCCTATCTCTAAGATGCATGCAATGCGTTAATAGCAAACAATGCTTATTCCTAAGCTCCTATGTCTTGATTATGTGTTCTAATCTAACTCTCCCGAGCCTAAATTCTAACCTGGCTTTTCCAAGCCTAGATCCTGTCCTTAGACTACTCTCCCATGTATCCCTAATGGACGAATGATGCATACATAATACAAGATAATCGCACAGAATGAAGATTCCTAGTTACACTAGCTAAGTGCTTCTCAACCCATTCGACATGTTTAGCTACACATGCGTAATAAATAGAGAGTGAACAGATATAAAAAAGTGAGTTCCATTTCTATAGATGAGTTTAAGTACAAAACAAAAATGGAAGTTAAGGATAGAGAGCTGGTAGCAATCCCTTGCTTCCCAAGGCTTTTATATTGTCAACTGTATTATATTCAAAAGATAATCCTACTTCCACAGAAGCTGGCCCTCTCTCTGATCTTGAAGCTTCCGGTACTCTCCCAAGTTTACCGAAACGATCTATCAGCAAAATCTCATTTCTCTCGCTTCCACCTTAAAATAAAAGAAAATCTAAGAACAAGGTTAAACTATGAACAAAGAGAAACGAACTGCTGAACTACTGAATTTCTTTTCTGAAGGTTGCCTTCGATCTTTATAGAGCTTTGGGGTGAAAGGCGGCTTCTCTCTTATGCTTGCACAGATGGGATGGCTTTAATTCTCTGACTGATGCGCCGAATATCTGTCACCGAAAAGCTGAGTATATTTGTTATTGTTAGCAGCTTGTCAACTTAATTCGGATTCGACCGTCATCAGCTTTCTGTCCCATTGTGATTAATTATGTCTTTCACCTAGATGCGCCCACCAAGTTGCGGCGACTCTATGCAGCAATCCTTCTTGAGCAGATGTTTGTGAGCACAAATCACTGCAAAGCCTTGCGGTAATGCTGCGCTCGATCGTTGATTACTTATGATCGCGCTTTTCACCTTGCGTTAATGCATATTTTGCATAAAAATACAAAAATTAACTGTTTCTATGCGATGAACGCATGAGACCACAATGTTACGAACTTAATGCTTTTTGGACGCAATATAACATATTTTATCAACACAAACCCTCATTGTTTAATAACTTAGCACTGTAATAACGTGCATTTCTGCCCATTATCAGGGATCACTTCACCGCATCAATAAGCTTGATTACAAGGGTAACCCTAGGCAGCACAAGTTATGCGATCCAAATGATGAAATTCACGATCAAAATGTTTCCACCTCTCTGCATCAGTTGGATATCGCAATACATCCTCCGTTTAAACTCGTTTATCTTTATGCCATCTCATGTTAGAAGCGTCTTCTTTTGATGCAAACAATCGTTTTAATCGCGGTATCAATGGAAAATGATGCAATCGTTATGTGGTGTTTTTTTTTACCATTGCCATCATTAACTTTGTACTGAGACTCACCAAAAATGGGACATCGTTGCAAATCTGCAAATTCTTTCCAATAATACACAATCATATTTGCATGCATGAATAAACTCATAAACTAGGCCTAAATCACGCACTTTTTGCTTGGCTTCATAAAAGGAAGTAGGTATAGCGATGGCAGCTAGAAACGCTGCTTTTAGTGTCACACCCCGCCCCGAGCCTACCTTTTGAGCTCAAGGAGAGGCGTGAGGGACCGTAGATACCACCTTTTGTGATACCTATTGCCCATCTGAACCTGTTTACGCTCAGTAAACTTTAAGTCATGGAAAAAAAAAATGATTGAGTAGGCCCATTTATTAATAGAATGTAATGTTTATACAACTCCAAGACTTAACTACAGAGTTTACAATAATAACTCTAAAACCCCGGAAGTGTAGCTGTGGCTGTGGCAGACCTTGACCATAGCAGCACCTTGGAACTCCTCACCTTTCACTACCTGGGAAGAAAACATGAAAGAAAATAATGAGCTTCACAAAGCTCAGTGAATGGTAAATAACTTCTGGAGTCTATTTCAACTCATAATAACAAGCATATCACAAATACGAGGTTAATACTCGAACCTCAGCTATGAATGAGTCTGGTCTCAACTCTACCTACACACACGGTAAATAGTTAACATTTCACATCTATAAACATTCATTAACCTATGTACACATAGTTCTCCCTTTCATGGGCTCAGAAACTAGGCCCGTTAGCCCTCTGACCATCCTATACGAGGTTCCTCTCTCATGCTCAAGCACTAGACCTTTCGGTCGCCTGACCATCCCGTGAGGTTCCATTTGGGCTCAGGAACTAGGTCTATTGACCCCCTGACCATCCTGATCATATAATCTCATTCTCATGCTAATTAACTCATTCATAATATAAGCATAGACAATTTACTCTAAAAGATATGCTTAAGACTTAATGGAAAGTACCACTCACATTGGTTAGGTAGGAATCTTCCTCTTTAGAAGTTCCTTGATCTTCCCGGGCTCCCTTTTGGACCCTAAATTCCAGTGTCAACTTTAATCTCAAATTACTCATAGTTCTAAGCCTTATCTAGAGATAATTCTTTCTACAGACATGTTCTAAGATGTCTTAGGAATTTTACCTTAAAATTTTAGCTCAGAACTTCTCGTGGTTTGGCTGGGATCTTCAAAACATCAAGCCTGGCTCAAGCTTACCTAATAACTTGTCCCTCTTGTCTTTTCTCCACAACCTGATTCCTTGGAGCTTCTTCTCCTGTAGCCCTACCTTGAAAGCTAAACTCTCAGAGCTTTCAGGTGACTTTGGAATCACTCCAAACGCACGAGTATTCTGGGAGAAATCCTCGTCCCAAATTGATGTTACTTCCAGACTTCATTGTCCGATAGTATCTCCTCCTCTTGGAACTTTATGACCGACGCATGATCTTACTCCCAATGCATGGCCTTCATGATCAACGCATGGTCTCCTTCAAATCTACCTTCTAACACTCTTTCTTACATTCTTTGAAGAGGATTTGGCTTATGAATGGAAAAGACATCTTGTGGTGGTATTTACAGACTAAAGGAAATGATCCTTCTCATCTTTACCAAGCCTCCAATGTAAGACACCTCCTACTTTGGAGTGTTTGCACCATGTTTTACCACCATCTACTTTCTTTTCCATTCACTTACTTCCATGGCACCCACCTACTTGAGTTGTCTTCCTCATGCATAAGACTTCCTTTGCATGAAACTTAATTCGTCCAGCTCCTACTAACTCAAGTCTATCCAACTTTCGGTATAGACATTTGTCCGAATGAGTTCATCAGCTTTTCGTAACGTAAGCCTCAGCACCGCTCTATCACTTAGTCCATTGTGCAACTTTTGTACATCATCGCTTAGTTCAATCGTCTACTAGACATCTCGCTGCAATTGTTTAGTGTCTGCGTCCATCGCATAGCACCAACACCCCATCGTGTAGCTCAATCGTTTAGTAAACATCTCGCTCTCAACTATCTCACTCATAGCCTATCGCTTAGCTGCTGCACCAATCGTTTAGTTATATCTTGTAGCACCGACGCCTTATCATCTAACGCATCCGCTCATCGCATAGCGTCATCACCTAGCGTCTGCATCTATCATGCAATGCCCATTGCCTAGCATTCTGCCTATCGTGTAGCGCTCATGCTCATCGTGTAGTCCCGCACCTGCGCATCGTCTAGCGTCTAAGATCATCGTCTAACGCCTGCTCAATGCTTAACGCTGTCTTGTAGTACTATCACATTGCGCTATCGTTTAGCTTTTATGCTTATCATCTAACACTCGCAATGATTGTGTAGTGCTCAACGCCTATCGTATAGTTCTATCGTGTAGTGCGTCTCTTCATATCGCTTAACGTTGTGCGTAGTTACACAATCGCCTACCACATCGCTGAGCTCACGCATTTGCTACACGATTGCCTACATCATCGCGTAGCTTCGCTCACTGCTATACGATCACTCGCCTTGCGCCTTGCGCTCAACATCTCGCTCTCTCTGCTCTCGCTCACGCATTCTCAATGAATAAGCAACTTGAGCAATGCCTCTTGCCAACGTCTCGGCCAATCATGAATTCAACCTCACAAGTTCACACATGGTTGGCTTCAGCTTCATACTATACTTAACCTCATTTCATACGTTAACACCAAACACATGGTTCCTTTTGACTTCACATTAAGCAAAATTCCACTAGTAAAGGCTTATCTCCAAACTACTCAATGAAAATCAATTCAACACTTAGAATTTCCTCCCTCTTCACATAGGATACACTTAGTTAATCCCCTTAATCACCTGCTTATGTAAGGATAATGGATATCCGGGTTTCACATTTAACAATTCTAGCAACATGTCAAACGATTTGTTACTCCAGCTGTTGAGAACTTTGATATGCATCAACTTCACTAAAAAGGTCAAAGACGAAAATTGCGAACAACCAGGGTATAATCCATTACGTGCTTCGGTCATTAAATCCTCAAATAAGTTTGTGATATTTATTTCTTGACCATAGAGGACATTTCATTCTCAATCCCTTCTTGATTTGCATCTTCGTCTTCGATTGGAACTTGTAGATTGTTTATAAGATTGAACATCTCATTTTCTTCGACAATATTACCCTCTATACTATCTACTTCAACATTATGTATTGAATGAATTGTATGACTTTCAAAACCTCTAAATAAGTTTACTAGCTCTCTATGATATACTCATTCATAGTATGAGGGAAATATTCCATATTTTTATAGATGTTGTTCCACGATTCTTCTTTTTCCCAAATTGAATTCCTATAATTCTTGCATGGACATCTTATTCATCCGGAATCATTAACATGAAACTTCATCATATCTAAAAATTGGGATACTCCTTCTCTATACTCCACTGATAACTTATTCCTTAGTTTAATCCATTCTTTATTCATCCTTAAAAATAAATCTTTTCTGACCAACTTGTAATCCAAAATAATAACCTGGATCAGAGGACAAAGTACAAATTCTTTATTAAGAATGAATTTTGATTAATTTAATAAACAATTCCAAGTTTGTTCAGATAACTTAAAAATTTTAATAATTTCTAATACGTGACTTGACTTTCTTTACCCTAATGTTATTGATTTTTTCCCCTAAACTAAGTCCAAAATTAAGTAACAAGTAAAAATGGTCCATTTTTTTCCCCTTGAAAACCAAAGTATTTTTAGGGGTATAGAGTTTAGGGATACAAACATCATAGTACATTGACAATAACATCCATAATATTAATTACATGTAACATCCATATTCTACAATTCACAATAACATCCACAATCCACAATAACATCCACAATCCACCAAATTGCAGAAATTGTAGCGTAAAAACAACAAATGAGATAGATGCTAAATGACAATAATCCACCAAATTGTATAAATTGTAACATTCATAATCCACAATTCACAATAATCCACCAAATTGCATAAATTGTAACATCATTATACTAAATTAAGTAATCCCTAACCTTAAGTATTAAAAGGAAAAAAATAAGACTCAATCCACAATAACATCCACAATCCATAATTCATAATTCACATTAGATTGCCAACATGCTAGAAATCAAACATTACCAACATTAATTACGAACATTACCAACATTACCAACATGTTAGAAATTAAACATTACCAACATAATTACCAACATTACCAATATGCTAGAAATTAAAAACAATGGCTTAAATTAATTCAAAAAAATAAGAGAAAATAAATGAAATGGATGTGAGCTAATCTTGTTGAAAACTTGAAAAGAACAACAAATTCGCGAGCAATGAAGGGGGCAAGCGGCGGCGGAGAGTGGTGCAAAGGGGGAAGGAGAAGACGGCGGGTGGCGGCGCAAAGAGGGAAGGAGAAGGTAGCGGGCAGTAGCGCGAAGGAGGAAGGGCAGGCGGCGGGCGGCGTGAAGGGGGAAGGGGGGCAGTGCAAGGGAGAGCAGGGCGCAAGGGGAAGGGAAAGGGGGAGTGGGCGCAAGGGGAAGGGTGGCAGGCGCAAGGGGAAGGGAAGGGGGAGCGGCAGCGCGGGCAAAAGGGAAGAGGAGAAGAGAGAACGGTGCAGCCAGGGATTTGATAATGAAAAGAAGGGGAAAATGAAGAAGAAAGGATCTGGTTTTTACTAGATCCAATCTCCCGACGCCGCCCGACGGACATCAAGAGATCCGTCAGGAGTTCCTAAGGAACTCCCGACAGTCCATTACGGCATCGGGAGAGACTCTGTCTCCCGACAATCGATTTAGGCGTCAAAGGAGATCATTTTTCTTGTAGTAACCACAATTAGTTGTTCGAAGCACCAGACAACAAACTTAAGGTACATTCGAACAGTCACAAAGCCTAGTGTGCTTCACATGTATTCTAGTTGTCATCATATGGTGTTTGTTTTTCTAGAGTCTTCAGACTCTCTTACTATTCTTATATAGGTGAATATTCATGCTTATTATTCACGTTAATGAATGAATATGACTAAATGGATGACTCTATGCTCAAGATGAAGGTAGCTTGAACTTGAGGAACCTTGTAGATGTACAGACTTTGGACCCATGACTTTTGCACATGGGCTTATTCCCATTCTTTTTAGTAGGCTTTAATTATTTAAGATTCGTTTAATCCATATTTTTTGTGAGCTCGGGTTGAAATAGATTGAATCCAATCACCATATGACATAATTTGATTTGAATTGTTAACTTCGTTTTCATGTCTTAGAATTTAATTTGAATGATACATGTAAATTTAAAATTTGTTTGAAATTTTATACACACATATTTTTATCATTAATTCAAATTATGACGTGACAAATTATGATTAATCCAAATTTCTAATGCAACTGTCCTAATTATTTTGATTTTTTTTTAACAAATTGTTCTATTACATACTTTGGCACAAAGAGTTACAACCTTTACTTTCATAGTGTTAAAAGGTAACAGATTCAACTTTTTTTTTTTTTTTTAATTTTATGTGGTCTATAAGCTGTTATTTTAGCTAAATAATAAATAAATATACAAGTGAGTTATATTTAAAACAAGAAACCTAAGTTCATATAAGACACTTATGAAAAGGTAAAAACACCTATTGGTTAAAACTTCCAAGAACTATCCTCTATTATGTAAATAAATAAATAATTAATACTTGAGTGCACTGGAGTGCACCATTTTATTTATTATTATTATTATTATTATTATTTAGTAGCTTACTCAGATGTCCAATCACAATGCCATGTAGCAAACCATCTTTTTCTTTTTTAAGAAAAAAGATAATAAGGGGATGTATAATAATGGGGGAGTAAACTTTCATCCTTGCCTATCTCTACGAATCTTATATGAATTCTTATTTAAATATATAGACATTTTGATTATGTGGATTATAAATATTTTTTTATTTGACATTTAATGTATAGTGAAATATAAAACACAACAATGTTAATATGAATATATATATTCGTTAAGCTATAAAAGGTGCAATTATAATTATTCATTATCTTTAAAAGTTTATCAACACTACAAAAAGGAAAAAATAAAACAATAATTTTATAGGTTTTTCAAAGTGTTATCTTTCATTTTACAAAGTTCAAATTCGCTATTTAAATTTTTTTTTTATAACTTTTACAAAAGGCTATTAAAAATATCTAACAAATTATAGTGTTTACAAAGTCTTATAAAAGAAGAATTTTTATAGCAAGTAACTAAATGCTATAAAAAAGTTCGACTTTTTATAGCCTTTTGAAAACGTTATAAAAAACCTCAGACTTTTAATAGTATGTATTGTCACGATTTTGTATAAAATACTATAAATCTTATTATAGCATTTTTTCGAAGTTATCGTAAGTCTTTTTGTCTGTATTGATCTTTTCTTTAAAAAAATTAAAAATTAAAAATAAGGGGATGTATGATAATAGGGGCGAGGGTCCCAGTAAGAAAACATTATAGAAGGGGGAAAAATGTTTGTACAAAATACTTTTCACCTATATTTATCCAACTCACATAAGAATACATGATAAACTCATATGTATTCATTTATTGCTAAAAGAAAAATCTTGGCCATTTCAACCAAGTTGGGCTTCAGTCCACTTAACAAGGCACAGGGTCAACGAGAAGAGATTCGAGAAGAAATTTAGTTCCACTCTCGGCATTTGTGTATTCACCTTCATCCAAATAAAGTAAGTTCACAACTCTCGACAAATTCACTACACGCATTAGAACAGGCATTGGAACATTGATTGGATGAAGACATGCTTCGTTTATGTCCTTCCATGCATCAACCACTTCTTTATGAAGTTCAACACAAGCTTCTTCCTCTGAACAACAATATTGCTCCATATAACATTCAACAGCAGAAGCAACATGCTCCCTTTCTTGCTCAAACTGAAAAACAAAAAGAAATAACTAAATATAGTTTACTCTAAAAAAGTTCATTTTTTGTTCATGTTGTTTTTGAACGGATAGTAATATTAGTTAACATGTTGTTTATCTAAAAAAACAATTGGCCATTAGAGGATGGACCCATATTGTATCCTATAAATACCTAGTGAGATTCCTTAATTTGTTTCGATGTTGGATCCTTAACATACACCCTCAAGATGATGCCTCATTTACCATTCTTGAATCAAGTTTTTTTTTTTTTTTTCTTTTTTCTTTATAGGATCTCACATTGTAAAGTTCATGGGGCCTCTATAAGATAGATTGGGGTACTCCACCTCTCTTTTTTTATTGGTTTTAAGATGAAAACTCGTGTTATCTTTTATGATATCAGACTATAAATTCCAAAGATGTATTTAGTCCAATAAAAGAATAATTAGGATTTGATTCAAGAATGGTGAACTCGAAAGAGACACCATCCGGAGGGAGAATATTAAGGATCCGACATTAAAAAAATCAAGGGATCTCACAATCTTTATCAGATAAATGAATTACTCTTAAATGATGTGACATCCTCTTACCATGCCCCTTCAATTAGATGGTGCCTTTCATTTTTTAGTTTCACCATTTTAGGGCTATACCAATATTTTTTGGATGGAATATTCGTTTCGACTTCACTAGCTTTGATACCATATTAGATATTCATAGAGTTTTATTACAAAACTGATTGACAATATGAAGAATAACCTAATATGTACCTTGTAGGAAACGATGTCGCCCACGAGTCTACGAATGATTGTCGAGGCTTTAATAATTTGAGGTCCTTTAGTAAGTCATTCAAGTACTTCATTGGTAACAATATCACCCATTCCGAGAAATTAAATGGTTAGAAGCACGGTATAGCCTGTGCTACTTAAAGCCAAGTCCATATGCTCCTTAAAATCTGGTTTGTACTTTTCATTTAACCATTTAGCTTCTTCAAAGTAAGATGCAGATAGCTTTTTCATCTGTTAAAATAAATGATGATTAATTAGAACTCTAAATATGTACAAAAAAAAATTATAAAAAATGTAGAAAATAAGAAGGTATTTAAGTGGGCTTTATTGGATTTTTTGAAAAAATTAAAGGCCCAATGGCATTCCTGTAAATAATGAACAATGGCAATTTTGTAATTTCCCTTTTCTTCTCCACTTAGGGCTTTATCGCGTGACTTTATTAAAATTACATATTGGTGATTTCGTTGATTATCTGTAATTTGTAAAATTCCTTTATTGCTCATTAATAAATTAATTCAAGTTGGTTCTCAAAGTGGATGTAGACCAAACTGGTCGAACCACTATATATCTTGGTGTTTTGTACTGCTTTCGATTTATTTCTGCTGATTGTTTGCTTTCTGTTTGGCCATCTAAGTTAGATTCAGAAACTCTCACAAGTGGTATCAGAGTTCTAGTTGATCCAAAGAGGTTGTGTAGTAGTGTGTGCTGGCATATTCTTTGTTCAGGTTTTTTGTTGGAATTAATTTGAAAGATGGCTTCGATGTCTACACGGTTCGAAGTTATTAAATTTGATGGGAAGGTGATTTCGGGTTATGGAGAAAAAAGATTAGGGCTATTCTGGTACAACAAAAGATAGCCAAAATATTAGACGAAGATAACCTTCCACGAACAATTACAGAAGCTGAAAAAAGGGATATGGATGAGATGGCTTATTCGACAATAATTCTGTATCTGTCAGATGGAGTACTTATGCTAGTAAATGAGGCCACTACTACAGCGCAGTTGTGGAAGAAACTGGAAAGTCTTTATTTGACTAAGTCTTTGGATATAAGATTGACTCAAGTAAAGGCTTAGAAGAGAACCTAGATGAATTTCAGAAGATTATAGTTGATCTCAATAACATCGATGAGAAGATGTCGGATGAAAATCAAGCAGTTATTCTTCTGAATTCTTTGCCATAATCATATCGAGAAGTTAAGGTAGCTATTAAATATGGACGAGATTCATTGTCCATGGATATAGTGTTGGATGCCTTAAGAACGAGAAATCTCGAGATTAAAAAGGAACGTAATGATGGATAGTTACTCATGGCCAGATGCAGAAATAAGAAAAAGAACAGAAAAGGAAAAGAGTCGAGATCCAAGTCGAAATCAAAGGGGAAAAGCAAAAAGTTTTTCCTATGTCATAAAGAAGAATACTTTAGAAAAAAATTGCCCTTTGAATAAGAGCAAGGAAGCATCAAATAGCAAGCATACAGGAGATTCTAGTGCAGCAAATATTACTGATGGGTATGATTCAGCGGAGGTTTTAATGGTGTCTAGCAGGGACATTCAGAATGCTTGGATCATGGATTCAGGGTGCACATTTCCCATGACTCCTAATCGGGATTTCTTAATTGACTTTCAGGAAAATGATGGGGGATCAGTTCTGCTTGGTTATAATGGTGCTTGTGATGTAAAAGGAATTGGGTCAGTTCGAATTGCAACACATGATGGTATGATCAGAATTCTTACAAATGTAACTCAAAAGAAATCTAATTTCTCTGGGCGAATTAGATAGAGCAGGTTATTCTTATAAATCTGAGAATTGAGTTCTGAAGATTATCAAGGATTCTTTGGTTAAGCTGAAGGGAACCTTGAGGAATGGACTTTATGTGTTGGAGGGTACTGCAGTTTCAGGTAGTGCTGCTATTGCATCTGAGAAAGAAACAGATAAGTCCATGTTATGGCATAACAGATTAGCTCATGTGAGTAAAAGAGGTCTTCAAGCTCTTTCAGAACAAGGTTTGCTTGGAGGAGTTAAAGAAAATGAACTCCCATTTTGTGAACATTGCATAATGGGAAAGTCTACTAGAGTGAAGTTTGGGAAAGGGAAGCATTCTACCAAAGGAATTTTGGATTATATTCATTCAGATTTGTGGGGTCCTACAAAGATACCTTCTATGGGAGGTTCAAGATACTTTATGTCGATCATTGATGATTTTTCAAGACAGGTGTGGATGTATCCACTGAAACAGAAGGATGAAGCTTTTGAGAAATTTCTTGAATGGAAAAAGTAGGTTGAGAACCAGATAGGCAGGAAGGTAAAGTATCTAAGAACAGACAATGGTTTGAAATTTGTTAATCATAAATTTGATAAATTTTGCAAATTTAAGGGAATTACGAGGCATTTCACTGTTACGTACACTCCATAGCAGAATGGTTTAGCTGAGAGGCTCAACAGAATAATTATGGAGCGTACAAGATGTCTCTTGACAAATGCTTCATTACCCTTTAAATTTTGGGGGGAAGCCGCCCAAACAGCCTATTATCTAATTAATAGGAGTCCATCTTCCGTTTTAGGCCTAAAGATTCCTCAGGAGATATGGACAGATAAAGCTCAAAGCGTGGATCATCTCAGAGCGTTTGGATGTTCAGCTCATGCTCGTGTCAAGGAAGGGAAGTTGAATAAGAAGGCACTGAAATGTATGTTTATTGGCTATCCTCGGGGTGTTAAAGGATATAAACTTTGGTACTTGGAAGAGGGCAGAAATAAATGCATTATCAGAAGAGATGTGACCTTTAATGAAATAGAGATGTCATTTCGTGTCAAAGAGCAGCAGAAACAATAGACAATTGATCAGATTAAGGAAGAGGTTGGAATTGATTCGAAAGCACAACCATCAGTTAGTTTAGGTGATTCCAGTGATCAGTCATCCAGTTCTGATGGTAGACAGCCTCATCTGCAAAGGATTTTGATTGATGAGGGAGCTTTTGGTGAAAAAGCTCAAGAGGCAGTGAGAAATAGAACTATTAGCTTACACGTGACAGACCTCAGTGGGTGAGGCATGCTTCTACGAGGTATGATTATGTTGATTTAGTTACTCATGCTCTTACTTGTGCAGCTGACAGTATTGAAGAGAGCCTCTTACTTTTGAGGAGGCTATTGTATCTGATTCGAAGGAACAGTGGAAGGATGCTATGGAAGTAGAATTGTTCTCATTGCAGAAGAATCAGACATGGTCATTGGTTCAAAAGCCTTCTAATCAGAAACTCATTAAGTCAAAGTGGATTTATAAAATCAAGCCAGGTATAGGAGGTGACAGCAAGCCTAGGTCTAAGGCTAGACTGGTAGTCAAGGGCTACACTCAAAAGAAGGGAGTTGACTTTCATGAGCTTTTCTCTTTGGTGGTGAGGCATTCATCCATTCGATTAATTTAATCTATTGCTGTTCACTTTGATATATTTGTTGAACAGATGGACATCACCACAGCTTTCCTTCATGGTGAATTGGAGGAAGTGAATTACATGGCTCAACCTAAGGGCTATGAGGTGAAAGGAAAGGAAGACATGGTTTGTCGTCTTCACAGGTCCATCTATGGAATAAAGGAATCGCCGAGACAATGGTATATCAGGTTTGACACCTATATTCTGAAGCAGGGGTTTCACAGGAGCTCTTATGATGCCTGCATGTACTGGAAACTATCTCAGAAAGGTACATATACTTATCTACTTCTGTATGTAGATGATATGATTTTGGTGTCTAAGGATTATTCTGAAATCTGTGATCTCAAGAAATGATTGAGTAGTGAATTTGAGATGAAATATTTAGGTGAACTGAAAAGGATCCTAGGCATGGATATGAAAAGAGATAGGGAGAAAGGTTTTTCATTTCGCATGAGAGTTATGTGCATAAACTGCTTGAGAAGTATAATATGTCTGGTTGTAAGGTAGTTTCGACACCCTTAGCATCTCATGTTAGGCTTTCTTCGCCTCAGTGTCCTATTACTGAACAAGAAAGGTTAGAGATGGCTAATATTCCTTATTATAATGCTGTTAGAAGTATTATGTATTTGATGATTTGTACTAGGCCTGACTTGGGTTATGCTATGAGTATGATAAGTAGGTTTATGTTAAATCCTGGGAAGGAGCATTGGAATGCAGTTAAATGGGTGCTTCGATATTTGAAAGGTAGTGCCAGTATATCATTGTGTTTTAGTATGGATTGTGATAAATCAGCATTGTTGAAAGGCTTCACAGATGTAGATTATGCTGCAGACCTTGACAAAAGAAGGTCTCTATCAAGTCACATTTTTGGTTTGTTTGGTAATGTGGTCAGTTGGAAGGTTGCTCTACAGTCAATTGTTGCCTTGTCTACTACTGAGTCAGAGTATATTTCAGTGGATGAAGCTGTGAAAGAGGTAGTGTAGTTGAAAAGAATAACTGGTGAGTTGTTGTCGCAAGAGTTCATTCCTATCGTCCGTTGTGATACCCAAAGTGTTATTCATCTTGTGAAGAATCCATCTCATCACGAACGGTCTAAGCATATCGATTTCAAATTTCATTTTATGTGGCCCAGAAAGATGTTGAACTGGTCAAGGTTCATACAGTTGAGAATTTGTCAGATATGTTAACCAAGGTTCTTCCAGCCCATAGGTTTAAATATCTATTAGATGGACTGAATATTAAATCTGGATGATAGGAAGATTGAAGAATCAGCTTGGCACTAAATATTGAGATTTGTAAAAAATAACAAGGTATTTAAGTCGGCTTTATTGGGTTTTTTTGAAAAAATTAAAGGTCCGATGACATTCTTGTAAATAATGAACAATGGCAATTTTGTAATTTCCCTTTTCTTCTCAACTTAGGGCTTTATCGCATGACATTATGAAAAGCAGAAAAAAAAAAAAAGAAAAACGTAGCCGCCTGGTATTTTTTGAGAAGCTTCAGCCGTCTGTGAAGGAAGCTGAAGCTGCCGCGCCTTAAAGCTGAAGGAGACCACGAGCCGCCTAAAGCAAGAGATAGCACCGCAGCCGTCTGGGTTGAGCAGATCGGGAGGCAGTCGGTTCAGGCGGCGTGGCTATCCGGCGAGAGTGATTTCCGTCCGACGAGCGAGGTCGACAGCGAGGGTGTGGGTTTCGCGCTGTTTCTTGCGTGGAGCGGCAGCGGTGAGAGAGACGCGTGAGTCTAAGCGTGGTTCGTCGGTCAGAGGCGGGTAGCGTTTTGAACTGTTTACGTTGTGTGCGGATATATCTCGATATCAGTGGATACTTAAAATTACAAATTTGATGGTTTCGTTGATTATCTGTAATTTGTAAAATTCATTTATTGCTCATTAATAAATTTTCAATTCTCAAAGTGGATGTAGACCAAATTGATCAAACCACTATATATCTCGGTCTGCTTTCGATTTATTTCTGTTATTAATTGCATTTTGTTTGATCATCTAAGTTAGGTTTAGAAACTCTCACAAAAAATTAGAAAATTAAGCGAAGGAGAGTGAAGGAAAATATGAGACTTTACTCCTCCTGTTGCAATCTGAAGGTGGAGTGAACTTTCATCCTTGCCTATCTCTTTGCTGATATCCTCATAAAGATCTAACATTGCTACATAAAAAGGTTTCATGAACTCAGGGAGTATATGAACCATGCTTCTATCCCACCTGAAAATTCAATATGACATTATTAATTGTTGATAAAAAGTTCAATTTAAATTTGAATATGGAATATCATATATATATATTCTTTCATTTTTTTTTTTTTTTTTTGTTGAAATTTGAATGTATGCACGTAGAGCGAACCAAAAGTTTAAGTTAAAAAATATTTTTGATCTAATGTAACAAGTTAGTGCCTGAACATTGGTTAGCAAAGATTTATCTTTTGTATTTTTCAATTTTGTAACATGTTAGTTCCTGAATTAATATTAATAGGTTACATTTTAATTAGTTCCTATATTTTCAATTTTGTAGTAATTATGAAAATTATTACTTATACGTAAATATTTTTCTTTTACCTAAGTGGATTTGATAAACAAAATAGCCATGACAAATTTGTTTATAAACTACAAAGATTAAGTTGATGACATTTATTAACAATTTGATAATATACATCAAAATTTAGGGTCGTTTGGATTGTCATTCTAAGTGTTTATAAACATTTTTTTTACACTTATAAATACTTATTTAAATACTTAGAAAACCAATCCAAACAAACCCTTAATTTTGATGAATTACTCTGGATAGAGATTAGTGAATTTCAATTTTGAAAGTATAAAGACTATACGTTAAAGTGTATGATAACATTGTTACAAACACTAAACAAAATTTAATTTTAATCCAATATCAAAGGGAAACAAAGTCAAACGGGCATTTGACATCGATTTGTTGAAAATATAGAAGCAAAATGGTTAAAGCTAAAGTTTAGAAAAACATACTTTCATGAAAACATTAAAAACCAAAAGTATTTTTTAAAAAAACAAAGCCATATTTAATTATTAGTACTTGAGAAAAAAAATTAAAGCTAATAAAATCTTCATCCATAAGGATGAATGGAAATAACTTTTGAATTGCTGGAGCGAGGACTTGGAGTTCTTCAAATGTTCCATAGGCATCATATATATTATCTAAAAGTGAACAAATTGCAATTACTTTAGTTAACATTTTCCTTCCAACACTGAAATGAAATGAAGTTCAAAGTATGCTCCCATTGTCCAAAAGTAGCACTCCACAATTCTATTTCTTCCGAAAGAAAATTTAGTTGGGACTTTCAAATCCTTCCACCACCTAGTCAATTGAAAGAAAGATAAATAGATAATAAATCAATGGAGGGAATTGTTAAATATTTTTTTTTTAAAAAAAAAAAAGTGAAAAAATTTATATTATGATAATAATTTTAATCTTCTTCATTTTTTTTTTTTTTTGTCTGTAGTAATAAATTTACAACATATTTTTTTTTTTTAGAAAAAACATAATAATTCATAAAATGTGTCCTCGCATGAAATTTATGTACAAATAGGAGAACTTGAAGATATCATAAAATTGATATGAGCTAATATATACATTACATAAATGAGGTGGAAAAAAGATCATGTATGAGTGTGAAAGTTCAAAGCATAACCTTTGGTTGAAGATTATTTTCTTAATAGGATTATCACCGTGTACAGTAAAATTAAGGTACCATTCTATTATTAAGGTTAATTGCTATTGGTAGTATTTTTTAAAGATAATAACTATGTATATAACAACATTTTAAATAATTGCAAATATAACAATTAGTTATATGCTATATTTTTTTTAAAGACTTCTATCGCTCATAGACTCTTATTAACTATATGACTTATCACTAATAAACTATCTATATTTTATCATATTTGTAACTTTTTTACAATATGTTATACCTACTAATATTTTGGATCTGATATATTTGCAATTGGCCATTATAATAGAAAAAAAGTGTTCAAACTCAATATTTTACAAATTAGAAATGACTATAAGATATGAAGTAGTTGAACTAAATTAATAAAAAAAATATATTGTTATTTATGTAGAGAACTATCCTTTAGATGATTTGATTAAATAATTTGTGACAATATTGTTTCTTCAAAAACATCTTAGAAAATAATTAGAAAACGTTATTATTATCGAAGATCCTAAGCAAAAACGTAACAGTAATAAAAATAATAATTGTCGAAGTACCTGCAGATTTCACGTCGCTCCTTTTATATATTGAAGTCTAGTTTTGAGAATGTAAGCAAAGTCTCAATATGGGAAGGATGTTGTTGGTATATTCCCAAATACTCTCTTGCCTTCATTCTTGGAACATCTTTTCTAATAGACAATTTCATGGCATTGGTGACTTCAGATGCAAAATGAGGATTATTTGAGTATTCTTTAAGATGTGTGGTAGTAAATTCAAGAGCTTCCTCAAGCACAGCTTTTCCATATCTACTCATATGTGATGCTTCATATAGGTTCAAAATTCCTCTTTCATCATTACCCAATGATTCTTTAAATTTTCCACTGTTGTCTATGAATTTTGAGAATATATCTGTTTCAATTTAGATTCCAAAATAATTAATAACTGGTTCTTAAAAAATATATAATTATAATTAAATTTTTCGATGTCTAAACTCTTTATGCATAACTTTGATTTTTTCATAAGCCTCCCTTGATAATCATTTAAATCTCATTTGGTAACCATTTCGTATTTAGTTTTTGTTTTTGAAAATTAAGCTTACAGACAGTACTTTCATTTCCAAATTTTTTCATTTATTATCTATCTTTTATCAATGGATTAAAAAACCAAACCAAAATTTGAAAAACTTAAAAAAGTAGTTTTTACAAATTTGTTTTTGTTTTTTTAAATTTGGCTAAGAATTCAACAATTGTACTAGGAAAGATGCAAATCATTGTAAGAAATGGGAAGCAAATAAATTTAATCTTCAAAAACAAAAAATAAAACACAATTGAACTTGGTAACCATTTATTTATTTTGTATTTTATTTTTTAAAATCAAGATTATTTCCTCCCCATTTCTTAACATCAGTTGTGTCTTTCTTAAATACAATGGTTGATTTCTTAGCCAAAATCTAAAAGTAAAAACAATTTTTTAAAGTTATGTTTTTTAGTTTCAAAATTGGGCATGTTTTTTAGACCATTGATAAAAAGTAGATAACAAATAAAGAAATTTGGAGATGAAAATAGTGTCTATAGGCTTCATTTTCAAAACAGAAAACAAAATGGTTACCAAACAAGACCAAAATGGTTACCAAAGGGACATTAGTTTTTTCTTTATAGTTTTTCAAAAGTATGCACGTTTTCTTACAACGTTTTTTTACCACTAATTTAATTTTCATCTTTTTGAATTAAACACGGGTAGTCTTAGCCAAATTTCAATATAACAAAAAAGATACATTTTTGTTTAATTTTCAAAATGTGACTTGATTTTTTAAAACACTCCAATAAAGAAGATAGCATAACAAAGAAATCAATAAATGAAAAATAATATGTATATGCAAAATTTGTAACTTAAACAAAACATAATTTTTAAAAACTAAAAAAAAAAAAATTGTTTGTGTATAACTTACCACATGAAATCCTATAACCTTGTTACCTGAGAATTCGAAATAGAAGAGCAATAGTATGAAGATCTTCATCAACATCTTTATTCAATAAAGTGGAATAAGACACATATAAATGTTCTATGATTTGGTCAATCTCATTTTCAAAATGATAAGATACACCTAGTCGTTGGATTGAATCAACCAATGTTAGCTTCTCCAATGGGTTTTCCACTAAAACAACTACCATCATCCGTATTTCTTCTTTCAACTTTCTAGCTTGTTCTTTCGTTCCATCGTTTACTTTCTGAAATTAAAAGAATAAAAATTTAAAATTATTCAAAATAGAAAAGTATTGGAATTTAGTTTTACCAATGCATCATCAAAGTTAGATGAAAGGAAATGATCAGTCCAAATGCTAGGATGAAAATTTGCAATAGAACGCTTAGTATCAGGAATGTCATTGGCTTTCATAATTGAAGTACGCAAATTTGAAATTTGAGAAGACATTATTCCTTTCTCGAAGAAGGGAAAAAAAGAAAAGAAGAAGAAGAAGAAGGATGTATGTTATGCACTTGAGAGTTTGAAATTATTGGTGAGACACCTTGTAATTATAAAGCATGTCTATTTATAGGCTGCTTTCCAATATATAATGTTTGTTGGCCCCAAATTCTTATCCCATGAATTCAAAGGATTTCATAAACTACCACACATTTTTTTGATGATTCATATATTATGTTATTTTTATTTATGGAGATTTGGCATTAGTAAGGAAATTAATACTAGAAACCCTACCATCTTGGACGTACCAAATAATATTGATAGGTCAAAGTGAGTTTAGCTCAGTGATATTGATATACGCTCCGACCTAAGAGGTCGGAGGCTCAGTCCCTCACCTCGTAATTGTTGTATTAAAAAAAAAAATAGTGACGTGGATGTGGCCTATATGACATTTTATATATATATTTTTCATCAACATTTCTATAAAATTGAGACATCAAAATTTGTGTTGATGTCAACATTTAAAACTTTAGCTTCTTTAAAAAAGTGGTAGATCGGAAACTTCATGTTTTGGGCTACGAATTTATACAAGGGTCAAAAGTTTCGCAGCCTATTTGTATATCAACAAGAGGTACAAAATAGAATGGATACAAAGAGTGGTGGACCAGAATATCTCAACTAGGTTTGACAGCCTATCATATCAACAAAAGGTACAAAGAGTAAGGGGTAAGGGGCTAGAGAGAAGCTCAATTACATGAGAGCAACAAAATTTAAAGAGATAATTGAGGGACTATAATCTTTAAACCATTTAGATCTATAGGACCAGCATCCAGCCAATCTGCAAATGTACTCCCAAGATGTTAAGAGAGTTTCAATAGTTTTATTTGAAGTTCCGATTGGTTCTCTCGTTCCAAATTGTCCATTGTAAACCTTTGTAGATTTATTCACCAAAATATATTAGAACATAAACAAAATTAGTAATTTATCCCAGTTATTTAAAATAAAACTAAATATTTTCATACAATCAATTTTCGTAAAATAATTTATGGGCACGTCAACATACATTTTAAATTTTTTAAGGATTAAGTATGAAAATTTTTCCATATTCCCTTCTTTTATTGTGCGACACGTTAACATACTTTTTAAAATAGAGTGATACCTACTCACTTTAATGTTAGGTTACTAGTATTTATGAAGGTAGATTTATATTAAAAAGGTTAATAAAAGCATCTACGATTATTATGAGAGAGATACTTTCCTATAATACTACATAAGGTTTATGTATATTTTGTACTCACAAAGTATGTGGTTACAACTCTTGTTGTTTTTTGTTTTTTGGTTCTTTGGTATTTTAGTTCCAACATGGTTCAATTATGCTAAATGTGGTTTTTACCATATCTTTTGCAATCTTCATGTGGGATTGAACGCTCCTCTAGCTCACTCATCTTGTCTGGACTCATCATTGAAGTCGACCTATGCAAGCATACTAGCACTAGTTTGGTGTTGAGTTGAATACACTCAGATGCTCAAGTTAGTATAAGAAATATTTAATTTGGTTAACCACAAAGAGAATTACTTACTCATTGAAATTGTTTTTGTGGGGCTATTTATATACTAATCCTCTAACACTAGGAATATGTACAATATTGGTGGTGTCAAAATAGTTGTGGCCCTCGAGGTTACAAAGTGCCAGCGATGAGCTTGGTTCAATAATTTCTCCTTAAGTGAAACTCTATGAACTCGACTTTTTGACTCAAAACTCAATGATTTGACTTTCTCTTTTAGGATGTATGCCTTCAAAGCCTCAACCCCTACCTTTCTATTTCAAAAAATGAAAACTGAAAGGGCTGACTAGATAAAATTTAAGTTTTCATTTGGATAAATAAACAAAAGTCTTTTTAAAATTTAAAAGTAGCAAAATGGATAAATAAAATTAGAAAATAATGATTCACAATTGTCAAGACTACCCCCACATGGAATTCTAAAGGTGTGAGAATTTCAAAACTATTTGAAAACAATAAAGACACTCTACCTAGACAACTATCACACATTAAACATGCATTCTCAGAAAGTTTCTATTAATATGCACGTGTACAAGAAATAAACGGTTTTCTTCAATATAGAACTGCTCATAAAAAGTAAAAACTATTGTAGTGGTAATATAAGAATGAAAAGAATTGAAATCTTCGAAATCAACGATTTCAGTGTTTCCCTAAGGAGGTTGGAAAGAATGGTCAATGTTTGCTAATTTATTATTTAAATACAGTGTATTTCCAGTGTTCAAGGCAACAGACGAGACATGGTCAACCATTACACATAAATCAATTTGGGGGAACTTTGATAAAACTGACATCAACCACAAAATATCTTTATCTTCAATAATCCTAATAGTATTCAAATTGACAGAATCAATCGGGTACATTGTTAAACGATATATAGTTAACTCATAGGAGGGAAAAATTTTACCTTCGATATATTCCAAAAATTGTTGGAAAGATGAATTTGATGGAATATGCATCTCAAAATTTCGAAAATCATGGTAGTGAGAATTCGCATCACATCGACCATCAAAGAGGAGTCTAGTCCATTGTAAAGCCATAGCAAAAATAGTAGCTTCTTAAAGAAACCACAACAAAACCTAAATTGATGAACCTTTGTGTGAGTAACAAAGTTATGGCCATTTTGTTATGAAGTGATATTTCTTTGTTCCAATTCGTTAAAATAATAGCAAAAACAATATATAAACTAATTTATTAAGAATATGAGAATGTACAAATAATTTATTAAAAATGTATGTATGAAATTATGGAAAGCAATTGAAAGATTTGAATAAAATTGAATATGTTTAAAGTAATGAAAAACCATTCAAAGATTTGAATAAAATATATATAAAAATAAAATTTAATAATATATGGATATTTATATAAATTTGGTAGAAAAATCTGCATATTAAACTAAGTGAGATTAATTTGAAAAGTGGTTAGACATAATCTAAAATAATAATAAAATATGGAGATCATGTGCAAAATTAGGAGGCAGTTGTTGTTAAGGAATATCAGCAATTACCCCATATACATAACTCAACCATGTTTTTTATTCTACAATTACTACTATATGTAGTTTCATCAATTTAAGGGACTCTGGTAAAATTAACATCAACAACAAAATATCTTTGTCTTCAACAATATGGCAGAACCAACCCGTTATATTGTCAAATGAAAATAGTTAACTCAGCGAAGTAAAAAATTTTAGCTTGGATATATTCCACAAATTATTGGAATGATGAATTTGATGGAATATGGACATCAAAATTTTGAAAATTATGGTAGTGAGAATTCTCATTCCATCAGCAATCAAAGAGGAGTCTAATATGTTGTAAAGTCATAGCAAAAACAATAACTTGTTAAAGAAACCACAACAAAACCTAAATCGATGAACACTTTGTGTGAGTAACAAAAATTATTGTCATTCTTTTACGAAGTGATATTTCATTTTTCCAAATCGTTAAAATAGTAGAAAAAACAATAAATAAAACTAATTTATTACGAATATGAGAATGTACATGTAATTTATTAAGAATGTATGTATAAAATTATGAAAAACAATTCAAAAATTTGAATAAGTGTAAAGTAGTGAAAAATCATTCAAATATATGAATAAAATAAAATTTAATAATAAAATATGGAGATTATGCATGACCAAAATTAGGAGGGCAGTTGTTCTCGAGAAATATCAGCAATTACTCTGTATACATAACTCGACCGTGTTTTTTATTCTGCAATTACCTAGTATTTGTAATTTCATCAATAACAACTACTACAAACCAGACAAGGACAAATAAAAAATTTAGGAATTTGTGGTCATGTGTATGTCACATGAGAAGCCATAAATTTTATTCCTAAGTGCTTTTGCCATTTTTCAGAATGAAACCGTAAATTTTGCCATATGGTCCAATTCCCAAACTAAAACCCTATACAGGTGAGCTTTGGACCTTATCTATGACAACCTTGATTGAGATTCGTATTGTTATAAGCCACTTGATCATTAATCAACCATTGGAAGGAAAGGTTTAACGAAGCAACATAAACATCTCATTCCAGAGTTGTCAATCCGGGTGAAGCCACATTTCTTTTCATTTTTTCCTTTTTTGGTCATTCTAATATATTCTGGATGGGTCGAAGATTCCCTATAAGATGCCAACTTGTACATTTTGTTTTCCGAAAATTACATTGTTAGCCGTTGAAGTTTGATCTAAGCTATATTTGGATCATAGACATTCTGAATTCTATATTTTATGCTATTGACAACTTTTAGTTCTTCGGTTAACTTTATGTTACATAGGGATAATGAAACAATTTTTTTATTATTATGTCTAAGTTGATGGGGGCTAAAATATAATAATTTATTAATTAACTAATTAACATAATTAATATAATTAACTAATTAATTCTAAACGAGTAATTAAACGCTAATTAACAATAAAACAAATAGGAAACTAAAATATACTAATTAACCTATAATTATCCTCATTTGGCATCTACAATCGTTTTGCTCCTTTCGACCTAAGTTTCTCATTAGGGCTTCAATGAAACCCACAATGCATAATAACGAGCCCGAATTAAGCTGAGTAGATAACATTCTCTTTAACCAATCTTCAATTACAATTTCTTTACATAAAAGGAGAGAACTCTCTTTTTCACTCAAGTGAAACTCAAATTTTTAATGAAGTTATTAAATATTAAAACAAAATGTACATAATGCCACTCATTTTTTTGATATTTTAAATAGGCATAAAAAATTGGAAAAAAGAAAGATAACTATGCATCACAAAAGTGTGACACTACATTAAACATTTACTAGTGAAATAATAATCTATATTTCACCATTAGTAGTGGTCTCTAACTTAAATTTTAGAATTCATTTTCCCTTTGAACCTAGTTCAAAAGATCTCTTACCACAAGATGAATATCCTTATATATGGCTTACGATACTTATAAAGGTTTCATCCTTGTCCCCCTCAATGTGTTATAGACCCTTTCTTTAGTGAAGGCCTCTTTAATGGATCTGCAAGATTATCATAAGATTTAGTGTAATTAATATTGATGATCTCGTTACTCAAACAAAATCTCACAGTATTGTATTTTCTTCTTATAAGTCTTCATTTTTTTTACTCTACCAATCGTGGCAATGCTATCACAATTTATCAAGATAAGAGGTATTGGTTTCTCACATATTTGAATTTCATATAATAAATCCCTTAGCCTTGTTTCCCTACCAGCTTAAGGCAAAGCAATAACATCTACTTCCATAGTAGAGTTGACAATAATCGTTCGTTTTTTAAGTTTCCAAAAAATAGTAGTATCTCCCAAGATAAAAATATACCCTATAGTAGATTGAGAATCACTTAACGATGTGTTCCACTCAACATAAAAAAATACCTTCGATAAGAACATGATTTTTTTATGAAGCAAGCCTTAATCTTTTTATTCCCAATAAGTATTTCATGACACAATCAATGACATGTCAATGCTCTTTACCTGGATTACTTATAAACCTATTAAAGAACTCATACTATATATGCAATGTCAGATCTTGTACAATCAACTGCATATCATATTTACTAGCATGCTCCTTTTGATCAATGGAAAATAAGTGAACACCTGAATCAAATAGAGTAGACACATGTTTACAATCGAAGTAATTGTATTTTTTGAGTATTTTCACAATAAAATGTGATTTTTCAAGAAGAAAACCGTCTGGATTTTTCGTTATTTTCATATCCATAATAAAATTAGCATCGCCAACATTTTTCATATCAAAGTGATTTCTCAACAAAATTTTTGTTGCATTTATAACAAATATATTTAAGCTAAAAATAATCCAATCATGAACATTTAGGCCAATAATAATATGAGAATCTTCCCATTGTTTATGATAGATGCGTTTATCACATTCATTTGGTTTGTAGCTATTATTTAGCATGCAAGAATCAAATTTTTCATCTCACTGCTTTAGAGCTTGTTTTAAGTTTTATAGAGATTTAGTAAGTTTACACACTTTGTTATCTTGCTCAGCCTGTAAAAAACCTTTATGCTACTCCATATAAATTTTCTTGTTCTAAATCACCATTTAGAAACATTGTTTACACATCCATTAGATGAGCATTTATATAAAAAATTGCAGCAATTGTTATTAACACTACAAGAAATAATGGTTACGATAGTTAATGAAAAAAGCTATAAAATACCTTTTATAGCCTTTTTCAAAGGTCCTGATAGCCCGTGTTTTTAAAGTCTGGGACTTTTTGTAGTCTTTTTATAGAGCTATAATGGATGCTAAAGTAGAGTATGAAGATATAGCATTTATACATGGCTATGAAAACATTCGATAACGTTAGTTATAAAGTTATCTTTAGCATATAATAACTTGCTCTTAATGTTATCTTTAATATATAATAGCCTTTTCTTATTACTTTCTTTGACATATGATAACCTTTTTTTAAGGCTATTATATCATATATTTATTTGCAAAGGAAGGCTATTATATCATATATATAGCTTAATCTTATGTTATACCAAACAACATTGAACTTATGCCCATTTACATTACAAGCATTTGTGTTTAGCTTAATAGACACATGAAATACTTCATAATGTATGCATTAAATACATGACTTCCTTTCGTTATTGAAATTTAGTAATCAATTTACATTGGAAACTAAAAAAAATATCCAATAATACAAGAAATACATTAAATGTAATTTGCAACTATACAACCGTCATAAAATACAAAATTCATCAAGTGTTGAGGATTATAACCTCATGAATTGAGCTTCCATCTTTGATATTTTCGCAATTAAAGGTATCATTTCATCCACCCACATAAAATAAAATGAATTAACATTGATTTGGCTCCCAAAACCAACATAGATAATATGCTTTAAATGGAGAGTATGGTGTCACCAAACTATAGAAAACAAAATCATTCAGTTTCTATAAACAACTTGCCTTATTCATTCCCCCTCTAAAGAAACAAGATTATAAATTGATGAGATAAGATGACATGGTTGTATTTTTTAATCCTGATAAATGGAACTCATATGTTTATCCTAACTCTCCTTTTGTATATGATTATCAGTATCATTTGTAGAGATTAAATAAAAGATATCAATATGGAAGATTTCTTATAACAAAATTCAGATCTCAATAATTTTGAAGAGAACATAATCAAGCAATTTTTAGAAGCATGTGAGCAATGAAAAATTGGCTCAGAAGTGTACCTTAAAATTGCTCTAGTCTTCACATGCAATATGCATCCTCTAGTCTTCACATTCAAATTCACCTCAAACTCATTTATCAAATGTCATTGTTAACACAAGAAACTAAGAATAATCAAGACAAATTGATATAATGAAAAGTAATCAAGGAGATCATATAGATAACTTAGTTTGACAAGTACAACCAAGGCAAATTGTTCAAGAAAAAAGAGTTACAAAAAACTAAGAATCAAGGCAAATTCATATATAACCAAGTATTCAAAACAATAACCTAGTTTGACAACTACAAGCACTAGACCAATATAGCTAAGTACTTCTCAACATCGATCAATAATCATTTCAAAATAAAGAAAGTGTTGAACAAAAAAGAGGTACACAGATAAAACTAAAATAATCAACATTCATTCAAGAAAATGATTTGGACCAGACAGAGCACATGAATAAGGCTATTGTATTTACACAAATTTGGACCAAAAGACTTAAAAAAAAAACTAAGCTCTTTTGTAGGGATGACTAAATTTTTCACGAGGACCCAATCGAAGTGGGGAATCCCCGGTTTGACAGGGTATAAGGGGGCGGGGACGGGAAGGGGATCCCCGCCCCGTCCCCGACCCCGACTATGATCCCCACCCCTGCCACGATTTTTTTAATTAGAAAACTTTTTAAAAGTTTAGAAACAAAAAATGAGAAAGGTTATCAAACAAACATGCTTTTTAAAAATAAAAAATAAAAATAATGGGAACAAGAAAGAGTAAAGAAGAACGGTGTCTGACATAACTTAAATAAACTAAGTTTTTTAATCAAATAAATAAACAGGTCATCCATCACCATATTATTTTAATTTATTAATCTTTATATATAAATATTCTAATTAAACAAGTTTTTGTTTTGGCATGATATTAAGATATAAGTAAAAATTAAAACTAATTACAAGTATATAAAAATTTAGCTTCAACCTTTAGAAAATTTCCCAAAAGCTATCTCATTGAAGGCACAAAAAAATGCTGAAGGCACGATTTTCTGACTTAGTGATAGATAGTGATAGGCTTTTATTGGTGTCTATCGTGATAGACTATAATAGACTCTTATATCTGTAAATAGAAGTTATCATTATTTTTTATTTTTTAATTTCAACCTTATCAACTATTATCTATAATTGACTTGTGATTCTGGTTTGATTTTTCTTACCAAAATTGCCATATTCCTTGTTCCTATAGCAACTAATCCAGATGTCTGACTTTTTGTACCTCAATTAGCTGCAGTCTATTGGGCCTCTCTGGTAAGCAATGGGGACTTCACTTATTTTCTAAAGTCAGAGTTTATTTTCTTCCAACACAAGATTCAACAAAATTCTCATACGACACGGGCAAAGACGTTAACAAACTTAACACATCATCCTCATCATCCAACTTATTTTCTACGCTACGCAAATCTAATAAAATTTATTTAATTTGTCTAGATGATGTATCTTCCTACTTTCATAAATGAAATAGATGTTGCTTTAGAAGCAATTTCTTAGTTTAAGACTTTGTCATGTAAAGACTTTCCAACTTCAACCAAAGACTAGGACAGTTTCTTCATTTATGACCTCGATGATATTGTTATCAGCCAAATACAACATGATAGTCGAATGGGCCTTCTCCTCTAGAGTCTTCCATTCTTTGTCATATGTGGCTACCTTCTTCAATTTATAAGTCAGTAGCGCCCATAATCCATACTACTTTAGTAGTGATTGCATCTTAATATGACATAAATTGAAACTATTTCTCCCAATGAATTTATCGATTTTCATATTCACAACTGACATCTTAATTTGTATAATAGATGCATAATTTCAAGTTCAAACTGTTAGACTATGATACAAATGTGTTATGAAATCGATCTAAAGAATACATAATAAATGTACAAATAGAAAATTGACACATAGATTTTCGTGGTTCACTACCTGTGTCACGCCTCGCCCAGCCCCAGACTACTCTTTGAGCCTGAGAAAGGACATGACTGCAGCAGTTATCAATCCTTTTGTTGACACTTACTGCCTAATAACTCTTGGGAAACTAACTCTGATACCAATGAAAAAATTCAACAACCACCTGATTAAGTAGGCCTATTTTATTACAACAATGTAAAGTTTATACAACTCCAAGACTTAGCTACAAGTTTACAAGAACAACTATAAAACCCTCCAGAAGTGTAATTGTGGCTTGTGGCAGACCTTGACCTTAGCAGCACCCTAGAACTTCTCACCTTTCACTACTTGGGAAGAAAAACATGAAATAACAGAATGAGCTTCACAAAGCTCAGTGAGTAGTAAGCAACTTCTAGAGTCTATTTCAACTCATAAATAACAAGCATATCATAAATACGAGGTTACATTCAAACCTCCGTCTTGAATGAGTCTATTTTCAACTCTGCACACGGTCCATAGTTAAACTGATAAGTAACTAGAATGAGTATGCTGTATACCTACACACACGGTAGATAGATAACTATTACTAAATACTACGCTTACTCTTTATGTTTTCTTTGTCACCTATGTGCACATAGCTCCCCACGCATGAGCTTAGAAGTTAGGCCCGTTGATCCTCTGACCATTCCATATGAGGTTCCTCCCACAGGCTCAGGAACTAGACCTCTCGGTCCCCTGACCATCCCGTGAGGTTTTACTTACGGGCTTAGGCACTAGGTCTATTGACCCCCTGACTATCCCGATCACATAATCTCATTCTCATGCTAGACACTCATTCATAACATAAGGATATAGAATTTACTCTAAAAGATATGCTTTAAGACTTAAAGAAAAGTACCACTCACCTTGGTCGTTTAGGAACCTTTCTCTCTAGAAGTTCTATTATGTCTCTGGCTCCTCTTGAACCATAAATTCCAAATTCAAACATAAAGCTTAGACTACTTATAGTTCTAGGCTTTATCTCGAGTTACTTCCTTCTACAAATATGCTCTAAAATGTCTCAGGAAGCTTACCTCAAAATATTAGCTCATAAATCCTCTAGTTTGGCCGGAAATATCAAAATATCAAGACTTGCCTAACTTACCCGATAGCTGAACCTTTCTATCTTTTCCTCAATCTCCAGCCCGATTACTTGGAGCTTCTCCTCCATCCTACCCTGAAAACTAGACTCTCATAACTTTTAGGTGGCTTTGGAATCACTCCAAACGCATGAGTATTCTAGGAGAACTCCTCATCCCAAGTTGATGCTACTTCTTGTTATTTCTGCTCGACAGCATCTCCCCCCTTGGAACCTCTTGACCAACGCATGGTCTTGTTACTAACACATAGTCTCCTCCCAATACACTATTCTTTATGTCCTTTGAAGAGAATTTGAGTTCTCATCTGAAGTCCTTGGCCCTATTTATAGGTGTCCAAGATTGCTTTAAAGCCGACACCTCCTACTTAGCTGCATGTCCAAGTGTTTTCCTTAGCATCTGCCAACTTCCAGCCTTCTCCACCTTCTGCTTGAGGTGTCTTAATCTCACACCTAGGAAGTTCATTGCTTGCGATTGTCTTGATTTATGCTGTGCAAAATACCCTTTAGAGATACTCAAGAGAGAGTCTAAAGAAAGAACCTAATGTCTCAAGAGAGCTAGGTTAGAATCTGGACTCGAAAGAGCAAGATTAGGCTTGCATAAAAAAGAGATAGAGACTTAGAGATAAGCTCTGTTTGTCAACTTGCATCGCATGCATCCTAGGAATAGCAATGATATTATGTGGTAGCATATTTGTGTGGATGTCATCTTGTCATCGCATAAATAGGAATAGTGGTCTATGTGTAAACCCTGTAGACTTATCGCATATTTATCGCATGTGTTCTAGCCTTAGAAGCCATGGTATTTGCGCCGAGAGGTGGTTTACTGTTGTATGCATGTTGCATGATCGAAAGTATGAATGCATTCTAGGGAGTATTAACCGAAACCTTTCTCAACCATTTACCACCTCTTTTCAAACGCTACAGCATTTTATTTATTTTTAATCAACGCAATCAACAACCCAAACACCTTCTTTATTTTACCCGTTACCGTAAAGTTTTCATAAGAAAATTATCGATGCAATCTATTTTCACAAGTCCCTGTGATCGACCCTAGACTTACAAGGAAACTAAGGGGAATTTACACTTGAATTCTACTGGGAAACTTGAGTGCACAACGCAGTCCATCGACGATAATCATCCATATTTTCATTCAATAAAATAACACATAAATACTCATTCATAACATAAGCATAAACAATTTACTCTAAAAGATATTCTTTACGACTTAAAGGAAAGTACCACTCACCTTGGTCATTTAGGAACCTCTCTCTAGAAGTTCCATGATCTTCTCGGGCTCCTCTTGAACCCTAAATTCCAAATTCAATCTTAAAGCTCAGACTACTCATAGTTTTAGGTTTTATCTCGAGTTACTTCCTTCTACAAATATGCTATAAAATATCTCAGGAAGCTTAGCTCATAATTCCTCGTGGTTTGGCCAGACACATCAAAAAATCAAGACTAGACCAGCTTACCCGGCAACTGGACCCTTCTGTGTTTTCCTCAATCTCCAGCCCGATTCCTTGGAGCTTCTCCTCCGACAGCCCTACCCTAAAAACTAGACTCTCATAAATTTCAAGTGGCTTTGAAATCACTCCAAACGAACGCGTATTATGGGAGAATTTCTCGTCCAAAGTTGATGCTACTTCCTGTAGTTTCTGCCCGACAGCATCTCCCCTTTTGGAACCTCTTGACCAACACATGGTCTTGTTAAAAATGCATAGTCTCCTCCCAATACAATCTTCTTTATGTCCTTTGAAGAGAATTTGAGTTCTCATCTAAAGTTCTTGGCCCTATTTATAGGAATCTAAGATTACTCTACGGCTGACACCTCCTACTTGACTACATGTCCAAGTGTTTTCCTTAGCATTTGCCAACTTCCAGCCTTCTCCACCTCCCGCTTGAGGTGTCTTCATCTTACACCATCAATGCAACCCTTGCATCAACGCAATCTTAAGTATCTTCCTCCTCCATAACCAACGCTTGAGGCTTAACTTTGCATGCTACTCGTGCATCCCCTCATTTCCTTAAGGCCTAAGACTCCCTCCTAGCAAGCCACATGTCAAGATGACGTCCTTTATTTGTGTTCAACTAGGATGATGACCAACACCCCTTTCAACGCATACTACTAGCCTCGGATATCCAACACATAGCATATTACTAACACATAGTATATCACCAACGCATAGTAACCCTTGGGTCAACTTGGTTCTCAACTCAACACAACAAGTTATAGCTCACCATCACCTAGGTTCTTGCTAATGCATCTCTTATAATCAACGCAACCCTCCTCATTTACCTTGTTACCGCAAGCCTTAACAACGCAAGTGCAAATCACTATACGTCCACCTTAGCTCATTACATCGCATAGCTTATACCTTATCAAGGTTGCCACATCCAACGTATCCATTGTGTATGCCATCGCATACTACTAACGCATTCCCTCGGCCGCATACGCGCACACCATCGGCCGCATACCTTCGGTCGCATACAATAGGCCACTCCATCGCACGCCCTCGGTCGCACACTCTTGCGTAGCAAAGCCGCCATGATGAATATTAATTTACGTTGTTCCTAAATTTGTGACATATAATTGTGATTCAACCAAACTACCAAAAAGGTAGATTAGCTTGTTATATTGTTTTAATCACCTTAGGAAGAACCATGATGAATATTAATTTAAGTTGTTCCTAATTGATATTCACCTTAACATAATCCCTATCCGTAATGCAGTTAGTCTTAATTAATTATGATGCCTTTCATCTAATTTAATCGGCTAATTTTATTAACTGGACTCTCTCCCGCCTTTTCTAGGCAAGTTGGCTAAGCTTAGACAATATAAGAATTAATTTGATAATCTATGATCAAAAAGACTTTCAACCCCCTCCCCCCCTCGACCCACTGCTACCACTACTACATATTTAGTGGAAACGGTTTAAATTATTTGGTCTGAATTTAGACGAAGAAATCCATCCAACCAGATTGATGTCATTCCCGGGGAATTAAGTAGTTTTTCTATTGAAAGGTTTTCAGTTATTCATTCGTTCTTGAAAATTTTCTCTCTTTATATGACCCGCTTTTCCCAATGATCTAGTTTATTATATTTTGCAGATTTAGGATAGAAGGAGAGGAGACGAATGTAACACCCGAATCTTCATAGAATTCTTTAGGCAAAGATACAAATTCGAAATTCAAGCCTTGAGAGGAAAAGATACTCAAGTGCCTATGCCTTGGAAGAAATAGAAGTACTTAAGAAAAATTTCTAAATATTGGAGGCACAATAGTATGAGGTAGGATTTTGGATAAGTATGTAAACTATGCTACGAATTCATAGCATAGTACAAAATATAGCTAAGTGTTCAAACTATAATGTGAACTTAGAAGAACTCCAAATTGGTTTAGGAAAGTGAAAAATTGACTAAGTACTAAGGATATGAGGAGTAAAGACTTACCCTTGGATAAGATGTTTCAATTGGAACATATTCTGGAGAAAAAGAAAGACTTGGATGCATATATGGATATAATTGTACATGATGGGCACATTCCAAGGGGACTTCGGACACATATGAAGTGTTTTTGTGAGATGTTTGGGATCAAGTGAAAACCTGAGGAAAGAAGTGGTTGTGTTGGAAGATCATGCGTGAAACTATGCACCACCAAGGTAGGAAATTAAGGTTAGACGCATAAGGGAAGATTGGTAGGTGCATAGGGGATCCAAGGGAGAGAAGTTGGCTAAGTGTTGGGCAACATAAGATACCATAAGAGGAGGAAACCCTCAAGAGGGAAGTGTTGGACGCATAAATGGAAGCTTGGACGCTGATAGCATCGAAAATGTGCTATTTTCCTCTTCTTAATTTTAGGTCATTACTATGTTTAATGTGTTTACTTGATGATTTTGTAGTTATTGAGCATCTTGGAGGTAGAATCCATCATTACGAGCTATTCGAGGTTAATTTGGAGCAATTAAGATCTAATTTGAGCAACTCGACTTCAAACGGACGTAAACGAAAGAAAACACCCATGGGCAGAGCGTTGCGCAATGTCGTAAGGCAGTAGCTATCTATTTTGGGCAAAACAGGGCAGCGTTGCAATGTTACATGTAGCGTTGCAACACTACGAACATCATGATGGACGTGCACACAAGGCTAGGCAGCATTGCGATGCTACGACCAACTTCTATATATATATATATATCTGTCTTCACTTTAGGTCAGAATAATTCGCCCACCTTCGACCTCCAACCGATTTTCCCCTCTCTTCTCTCTTCCACTTTGTGTTTTGGGTGTTTCTTTAGTAATTTATCGAGTAGATGTCATATTGTAGCTGCTCATCCTCCATGGGAAGGTAAGATTTTGGTTTCTTAGCCTACAGATTTGGAGGAAGTCAATGCAATTTTGTGAGATTTTGATTTATTGATGTATACAGACTCGTCTATGTGTTTTAATCTAAACTTACGTTTATGACTTGCATGATTTTAATTTTTGATTGATGCCCAATGATTTTATTGTATAGTCTAATGCTTTGTGATTAACTTGTAATATGTGACATATAATTATAAGTTAATCCCAATTGAAGCAATAGGTTAGTTAGGTAAAAAACACTGCTCCTATCAATGTAGAGAAAAACCATATTGATTGTCTAATTAGATGTTTGAAGTTAAACACTCATCTTAGCATAATCCCTATAAGTCAATGCAATTTCATTTATCAATACACACCAAACCCCCCATTTATCTATTTAACTGAAAACAAGCTTCAATGAACTAATCTTTCGTGCTTCCCTGAGGTTCCACGCTTGACTTACCTACCAGCTACCAGTTAGTATAAGTAGTTCGTTCGGTGATTTACAAATATTATTTATGTAGCGAGGGTTTACGGACGATGGTAGACTCAATCGTACCAAAGCACGAAAGATTAGTTCATCGAAGCTTTTTTTCAATTAAAGAAATAAACGCGGCCCGGTGGGGGGGTTAAGATTTAAAAGCTAATATCATTCATACTCCTTTTCCTGACAGGTTGACTATTGCTCAAGGAGGAGGTGAAATCTATTCAATCTTTTGGAGAAAGAGCCCTACTACAAAAGGCATGCAAGTTTGGCTGAAGTGCCTAAAAAGGAAGAGAATGAAGAAGTCAGACATGAGGTAGTCTTTTCAAGTAATCTACCTGTTAAGCAAGAGAAACTTGGTACGTTTTTTGTGTCCTCTCAAATAGGTACTGGAAGATTTGAGTATGTCATGATAGATATAAGGTCTACTAAAAATATTATGCCAGCTCCTATTTATTCTAAGTTTTAGTCTCACATCCTGCATCTTGCTGATATTTTGGTGTAGTTAGCTGACCATTATTTGGTTAGGCCAGTAGATTTAGTTAAAGATATGCTTGTTAGAGTCAAAGGCCTAACTTTTCCTTTTGATTATTTGATATAATTAATATGAATTTTGATTCTCCTTCTGCAAAATTATTTGTGCTATTACTGAAGTTAGAAATTTCGTGCATTTGGAGATTTTTTTTGCGCCATAAATGAGCTATGTTTTGGAAAATTGTCTATGGACTCAAGTAAAATTTTTCTATATTTGTGATTAGTTTTAATATTTACTATTTAGTAATATCTTAGCCTCATTTTGCTATATATGCAAGGAGCTCAAAAAAATATTAGAATAGGGACATTTTTAAATATAAAAATTATTTAAAAATATTTACACTTTATAGCAAAAAGTTTCAAAAGTAACTATTTTTGGAATTTTTATATTTATAAGAATTTCCGATTAGGATACTCATATCTAAATATTAAGGCAAATAAAAAAAACATGTTTAATTAGAATATTTATATCTAAAGACTAATAAATTAAAATAGTATTGTAATGGATAACTTGTTTGTTTATTTGACAAAAATAAACTTTTTTATTGAAGTTACGTTAGTCAACGTTTTTCTTTATTATTTATTGTTCTCATTTTTTTATTTTTTATTTTTAAAGAACATGTTTGTTTGGTAATCTATCTCATTTTTATTTTTAAAATTTTAAAAATATTTTTAATTACAATTTAGACTAAATTTCATAAACTATGGATTTGTTTGATAATGTTTCTGTTTCATATTTCCTGTTTTTACATCTCATTTTTTAAAAATCTAATTTATTTGATAACCGTTTCTGTTTCTTAATTTTAAATTTTGAAAAATATTTCCAAAAATAAAGTGAAATTCGATAAACTACACAAAGTAGTTTTTCCCTATTTTGTTTCTGTTTTATTATAATTTGTTTCTAATATGAACCAAAAAAGTAGGGTTCGTTTGTTGGCAGGTTGGTAGGAGCCTACTTCAAACTCTTTTTAACTTCTTAGTTTTGGTTTGATACTTCATAAAAGGCCAGGTGAGATATGTTTATTTTGTTTTCTTTTTTTCCAGTTTTTACATTTTCTTTCTTCTATTATTTTTTCTATATTTCTCTCTTTCTTTTATTTTCTTTCTTTTATTTATTATTTATTTTGTTTATATTTTTCATATTTAGATTTTCAAATTTCAAATTTTTAATACGTAGATTTAACTATTTTTTTTAATTTTGAATTTTTTTTTGTAAGATGCATGTTTATATATTATTCTAATTTTATTTTTTATTTTTAGTACATTCGAAATTGGTTAGATTTTTATAATATATAAATTTTGTTTACTTGGATATTATTTTTCAAACACAACACGTCGACATTTACATGATAATATAATTGAGATGGATTTGAGTCTACATTATTTAAGACAAATGATTTGAGTGATAAATAATATTGCGAATCAAATTTTAGTAATATGTATATGAATGATAGAAGCAATTATATTATCTTTATTAATTTTCAATCGGGACTAATTTGTGTTTGATAATGGAAATGTTAAATAATTTTGTTTCTATATTTGAATGCATACTATATATTTTTATTTTACATAATTAAATTATATTTAAATATGAAAAGGAAGAAAGTTTAAACTATGAAAAAGGAGAAAACATAAGGAAAAAAATATATAAGAAACAAGAAATAACAAATGATTATCTAACAAGTTTTTGTTTCTGTCTTTCTCTTTTTTTTCCTCAAGAAACAAGAATCATAAATAGTTATTAAAGATATTTTTATTTCTAATTTTTTTAAAAAATAGAAAATTAAAAACAGTAAACAAGAAACGAAAAATGGGAAATGGGAAACGAAAACGTTATCAAGTGGTCCTACATTTTTCTTCTTCCCTCCTTTTTCTATTTATTAGTACTTATATTGGTTCTCTTAACAACATTCCATTAATGTAGTTAGTTTGTTAGTATATTTTGTGTACTATAGTTAGTATGTTGGCTGTAGTTAGTTTAACAACCTCAATCCGACGAGAATCAAATTCAACGAGATAAACTACTATTTGTGTTACGAGCATCAAGTTCAACAAGAAGATTCTCAAACCCTTGCTTTCTGGTTTGGTTAGCACCCCTATCACATAAAGCTTCGCTCTATCATGATACAGATAGACACAAATAGTAGTCTATCATAGTCTATCGCATATAAACTGTGAATTTTTGCTATATCTGAAAATATTTTCATTCATCTTCTTATATTTGAAAACAATCCAAAAAATTTCAATAAATAGTCCACACAAGAATAATTTGTAGTATAGTTAACTTTTTGAAATAGAAACCTAAAAAACAATAACTTTGAGTTCCACAAGACAGAGGGTAAAGAAAGTAACCTGTTGATTGCTAAAGTGAAAACTTGGAGTTCTGCAAATAATGTTCCATAAGCATCATAAATATCATCTATAATTGTGGTCATGACGATCACTTTAGTTGATATTTTCCCTTCCACATTGAAATGAGATTCGAAATATACACCCAATACCCAAAAGTAATCCTCCACAATTCTATCTCTCGCAAATGGAAAGTTCGTTAGGTCCTTCAATTCATTCCACCACCTATAGTAATTTATTATTTGCATTCATTTTATTTCAAATTTGCCCATGTTGTCAACAAAGATCAACGCTAAATGTAGAAATAATTTGCATTAAGATGTTATTCATGTGGAGAGATAAGAGTGGATCAAATTCGAGTAGATAGCCAAAATGGTCTAAAATATACGGATAAGGCTGGGTACCTTATTTTGTAAACAATATTGGATGTGACTCACTTTGTATTTAGTACAAACGATGTAATCCTAAATCGTTCATGTGGAGACATGCGAGTGAGGCATGCTATACAAAGAGTTTGTATAAGACCAGACCAAGAAATAAGTGACTCTTACTTTATAATGTTGTTTACTTTTTAAGACGGACTATTTCATAGCAATGACCTAAGTAATTTGAATTTAATTCTGAGCTAACTATGAACTCTTGTTTTTTTTGGGAATATCCTTAGATTTGCATAGGTAAGGGTGGACCCTATAGCACTGGCTCATAAGCCTCTCATTTCAGATGTAAGACCAGGTAATTAGCTCAGGACATAGGGTGAAAGACGAAATTCTCTCCTACCTGATTTTTGGATAGTAAAGAGGTGGTTTAAAATTAATTATTAATTATTAATTCTTGAATTAATATTATTATTTTTACAATTTATCTTTTTGAAATTTTATTTCAAAGTAAAAATCTAAATTTAAATTTATTATTAAATAGTTCTATTGAAAATTGGAAAATACCCTAAGTGGGATTTTACCAACTTTAAACGCTCATTTTACCATTCAAATTAAGTGGGATTTGTGTCAAATTCCTAGAAAATGAAATTGCATGTTCAAGAAGAATAAAACAGAAAAAAAAAAAACATCTGCTAAGAAAGTGATGCAATTGAACGTTGGAAGAGAAGATGTTCTCTCTAGACCATGGACACAAAATCTGGAAAATTTCTCCAAAATCCTTTCACGATTCAACCTCATTTTGGGTTCCACCATTCTATCTAAGTTTCTAGAGAATAGTAGGGAAGATAAAGTGGTGGTTACAAGGTTTTGGTGTGAAGATTTAAGCTGGATTTCAGTAATTGAGAAGTTCAACAAAAGTATAATTTATGAAACCCTATTTCATTCATATGAACATGCTTGCTAGATTGTAAAAAATTGATGGAATTAGAGTGCTTAAGAACCTAATTACTTCAGCATCTTGCATGTTAACTCCAACATAATCATCATACGATCAACATTTATTATTAGATACAAGTAATAAAAAATATTAATAATAGATTAATAATACCTTTTAGTTAAATCATATATGAACATAGTTCCAGTTAAGTAGCTATTTGAGTTTTAGTTTTTCGTTTTTGAAATAGAAGCATATTATACCTATTCTCATCTACAGATAATACCGATAAAGTTAGTTAGAATTATCTTGCTTGATACGAAAATGGAAGCATATTATAATGGTAGGAGTACCTACAGATTTCACATAGCTACTTTTGGTGATGTTTTTGTAATATATTGAAGTCTAGTTTTGAGAATGTAAGGAAAGTGTCATTATGGGAAGGATCTTGTTGGTATATTCCCAAATACTCTCTTGCCTTGATTCTTGTAACACCTTTTCTAATGGGCAATTTCAAGGCATTGCCAACTTCAGATGCAAAATGAGGATTATTTGAGTATTCAATATATGTTTTAAGATGTATGGTAGTAAATTCAGGAGTTTCCTCGAGCATAGCTTATTCATGTCCCCTCATATGTGATGCTTCATATAAGCTGAAAATTCCTCCTTCATCATTACCCAATGATTCTTTTAATTTTCCACCGTTGTCCATGAATTTTGAGAATATATCTGTTTCAATTCAGACTTGAAAAAATTAATAACTAGTTCTTAAACAAATTATAATTATAACTAAAATTTTCGATGTCTAAACTCTTTATTCATAACTTTGAATTTGTCATAAGACTCTCTTTGATAATCGTTTTAGTCACATTTGGTAACCATTTAGTTTTTTATTTTTGTTTTTGAAAATTAAGCTTGTAACATCCCGCACATTTTTTATATAATAATGTAATTTCAGTAACGTTATCCTTGATAATTTAATAATTGTTCGGTCGAAGGATATTTTTGGAATTTTGGAAGTTAAGTGTAATTGCGGAATTTAATTTTTGGCTTTGAATTTATTCAATTTGGAAATTAATGACAGGAATTAATTTCATTTTGGGAAGGAAACTAATTTAATAATATAAAATGGAATAAGGAAAAGAATAAAATAAAGTTTATATTATTTCCTTTTTAGTTTTGTTTTATTATTATTTTTATTATTATTTTTCTTTTTATATAAACAAAACTTAAAATCTTCTTCTTCAACCTCACCACACGCGCCCCCCCGAGAAAACCTAGCCGTCGACGACAACTCAGTTTTTCGTCGAACCCGATGCCGATGAGCAGTTGACGATTCGAAGCCCCTCAGTGAGCTGGCTGGTCAGAGCAGACGCCTCGTCCGCTGCGTTCCGCCGAGAGCCCAGATCCGAAGGCGTCCGCTGTGTTCCGTCAAGAGCCGCTCGCCCAATTTCTCCAGCTCGTCTAGCCGAGCTCCTTTGCGCGTCGCTTGTCCGGTCGGTCTTCTCTTTCGTTTGCCTAGCACCGATCGTACGCGAGCACTGCTTCAAACCGCGTCCACCACCCCAGGTTTTTCGCCACCAGTTGTCATCACCCTACCGTGTCAGGTCTATCTTGGTCTTCGTCAGATCTGTTGGGGTAATATTGTGTCGGTTTGTTTCGTTCTCTCGGCCATTAATATTGTGTTTCAGTGTTATGACTCGCCTTTGCGGGGTTTTGTTTCAAGCTAAAGTCGTCAAGGAGTTTGGAAGTCAAAGGAGGCACCGTCGAGGAAGGTGGAAGTGATTTTTATTCTGTGAGTAAGTTCTTGATAGTTTGGATTTGGACCGGAAATCTTACAATTGTGGCTTCAATTGAAATTGAGAGTTGTTTTGTTGTAGGATCGCTACTTGATTTGCCGTTATAGTTTGGTGGTCTAATTTTTATCTGTGGAGTATCTACTCAAAGTAAGTAATCTTATTACTGGAATTGCCTACGAGCCAGGCTTTAATTGTATGCAAGCGTGATGAGTGTATGTTATGGTAAATGTTAGCATGTTGATTGGCAGTATGACCTGAATCAAAGTATATTCTGGCACGAGTTCTGATTTGTTTACATACACACCTAAGTACTTCATCATTAGTATGTGATAGTATGTGTTTTCATATGTCGATGGTTGATCTGCTGGTGTTGAGGCATACTTGCATGTTGTGGATTTATGATGTAAGTTATACATGGATGATATATAATATGTTATTAAGAATTATGTGTATGTGATGAAGCCATGATATCAAGGATTTTTATGTATGTTTTAGAACTGTACAATGTTGAATCTTAGCATGTTAAGACTGTGTGAATATCCTCATTGATTAGTTAGATGTTCACCAGTTTGTGTTTCCTTCGGCATTCACCAGTTTGTGTTTCTTTCAGGATTCACCAGTTTGTGCTTCCTTCAGGATTCACCAGTTTGTGCTTCCTTCGGGATTCACCAGTTTTGTGGTTCCTTTGGGTTTCACCAGTTTGTGGTTCCTTCGAAATTCACCAGTTTTGTGTTACCTTCAGGATTCAACAGTTTTGTGTTTCTTTCGGGAGTCACCAGTTTTGTGGGCATACTTAACTACAATAGGATAGGACTCAGTCTCTTGTCTGTTACATGTATTTATGTGCCATATGCGGGTATCTAGAGGACATAGATGCCTAGCCTGACCCCAGTGATGGGGCTAACTGAATATTTCATACTCATTCTTTCTCATGTTGATGTTTCAAGTAAGGATAGAGATGCACCAGCGATGGCACAACGAAATTCATGATTGAGCCATTGGGACTAGTTTTTACGCTTCCGCACCTTGAAATTTGAGTCCTTATTTTCCTCTTAATATTTAGTTTTACTGTTAAAAATTTATTTCTAAGGATTATTTCTTTTGTATACCTTTGTTGGTCTTTAAGAATTTTGGGTACCCTATTATTTATTTTGACAATTGTATTTAATAAATGTCTTTTGAACTTCTCTTGTTTTAATTAGCATTTATTTCAAATAACTGAGCATCGTTTTAAATTCTTTGCATGCATTTATTTTAGTAACGACCTTACCTAAGTCCTAGGAGTCGGGTCGTTACAAATCCTATAGACGCTACTTTCATCTCCAAATTTATTCATTTGTTATCTATCTTTTATCAATGAGTAAAAAAAAGCATAAATTTGAAAAACTAAAAAAAGTAGTTTTTAAAAATGTGTTTTTGTTTTTTGAAATTTGACTAAGAATTCAACTATTGTACTAGGAAAGATGCAAATCATTGTAAGAAAATGGAAGGAAATGATCAAATTGATGTAGATTTTTTATCTGATAAAATAATCATAAATATTTGTATAAGAATTTAATAAAGTATCAATTTTATAAGTTAGATGCAAGATCTCACTCTTTATTTGTAGTCTTTTTTAACTTACCACATGAAATTTTATAACCTTGTTATCCGAGTAGCCGAAATAGGAGAGCAACGGTATTAAGTTCTTCATCGCTACTATTATTATTCAATGAACTCTTAAACGCCTCATATATTTGTTCCATAACTTGATCAATCTGCTTTTCAAAATGGTAAAAGAGACCTAACGTTTGAATTGAATCAACAAACTTCAGTTTATCTATAGGGTTTTCAACAACATCATTTAGCATCTTTCTATTTCTTCTTTCAATAAAATTTTGCTATATTTGAAAACAGTCCTATCTAAGTTATACCGATGCATCACAACTTGGTACAAGAAAACAATAATCCTTCCCAATGTCGGTATGAAAAATTGGATGAAAATGTAAATGGTATATCATTTCATTTTGTTCTATCACTGACAACCTAAGGACAACGATGAGACAATAATAAGTTGAAATATGCACATGGTGAAAATATAAGGGTTGAGAATCTTACATTGAAAAAAATCAAGATGAGCTACTTCTCTCGTTGCTACTTGATTTTGATGGAACCTTATACTATCAAATATGGTATCAGAGACCATCAAATCAAAATGGTATTCAATCTAATAATAAGAAATTTTGATTAGATCAAGAATGGTAAACTCAAAAAGGCACTATTTGAGGCGCCCTTTAATAGCATTTTTGTTTTATGTTTTTTGTTTTCATTGGTCTCTTTTATCAATGTTGTAGATATGACAAGATTTCCCTTTCTTTTTTGTTTTAGTGAATAACTGTTAAAAACAAGTTAATATGTAAAGAAATTACAGATGCATCAATATTTTAAACTTTATCGTAAATATAACACCTCTTAAACTAAAATCAATACTTTCAAAGCCTGTTTGTAACCTACATATTTAGTATAATATATAAGTTCAATGTTATTATTTGGATATAATATCATAGTTGACGTCACTTAATTGTTTGAGACATTATAAATTTCAACAAAAAAAAAAAATATAGGGATCTATTTGGTAGAGAATTAAAAAATAAAAGTTTGAAAACAGCCGATCAAATGAAATAAAATTGTATTTAATATTTTCAGATATGTGTTTGGTAGCAGAATTCAAAAATTAAATTATAATTTAAATAATTTCAAACTAATTGTAGTTACACACTTTTGAAATTAGATTTGACAAATTTTGCTATTCACATGTTTCAAATAACGATGTAACTCACTACCATTCTTCTCTCTATCCTTTTATTTTATTTTAATTATCTGTTGCTCTTATGATCAATTTTTTTAGTACAACAATTATGGTGGGAGATTAGAACTCCGACCTCTCGAGATGGTCATACCAATACTACTAAGTCAAGTTCACTCTAGTGCTTTTACGATCATTTAACTTCATAATTCATTAACCACTTATTTAGTTATATATATAAATATATATTTTAATTCAACTATAACGGAAGATATAAGGCACTAATTATTATTTCAAAAATTGATACTTTCATCTTGTCCACTCAATGGTCGAACTAAAAAATATACATTTCATTTTTTTTAACAAGCCTTCCTGTATTTAAATTGAAATAATATTGTTTGATCAAATTTTTTTATAGTAATTTTTTCTTAATCATTTACCAATTAATTTAGAACAAAAGAATGTAATTTTTTTTTATTAAATTATATAAAATTTTCAATAACTTACTTATAAACGGTTAAAAAATAATATCAACACAACATTATACATAATTGAAATATTATATTTATATCGGTTATAATATATAAAGTGTGATGATTTAGTATTAACTTATAGAGCACTACGAATTTGTCTTTTCCTAATGCAAAAAATTCGTGTTCAAATCTCGTAATCCTATTTATACTTAAAAAAAATTAACTTTAATTACAAATCAGTTTCTAAAAGATGCAATTTACAACAGTTATTTTGACATTTATAACCATTCCCAACTAAACTTTAATACAGATAACATAACCTAAATCTAATTACTATTCTTTCAACTAAATTATAAATATCTCAAGCGTGAATATACTAATGTCTATTTTAAAAATCGGAGGTTTAATCTTTAACTACAACTATTGAAAGAAAAAAAATATAGAAATATATGATTCATGATAATTTCCAAATTCAATATTATAGAATTTAAATTTTTTCGAAAACACATTTTTGACATTTTGGAACTATAGAAATTTAAATTGGAATTGTTAGTCATTTTTGTTATACTTAAAAACCATTAGATAGATACCTCAGAGTTGCTTATCAAATGTACACATAAAGTTAAGTTGAGTGCTCTAAAGCTAGGTTTTTGACAATATATTAAAATTAATAGTAGTGGTATGTTTTCATATTTGAAAGGTTGAAGAAAATGATGAACCCCATGTATTATAAAAGAAATCTATAGCTTTGATTCCAAACTTTTCGTGTTAAAAACACTTTAATATTGAGTATACTAACACGACCTAAACACCCCTTTTCGTATTCTCTAGTTTGATAACGAAGCTTTGAGATTGTAGTACTCTTGTAATTAGAATGAGAGAAAAACTGTGATTGTAATTATTTTTTACATAGTACATTTCTGGAAGGTTGTGATATTTTTTTATAGTTTGTTGTTTTCTTTTAATCTCACTCTTTTTTTTTTTCTTTGTTACTCTTAGAGTAGTAATGGGAGAGGCACAAAAGAATTTTGGATAATTTATTCAAAAAGTACTACCGTGGGCACTTTCGAACCGTCAATAATGGTCCAAGAAGTTAAGTGAGTTAAAACAGGTGGCATGTGCTTGAAGGCTTAGAATGTCCGATATATTTTAGGAGTGATGTTTTTTTCTCTATTGTGGTCCAAAAGGTTGTGTGGACTCAGAAAGTTTAGAATGTTAGATATTTTAAGAGTTCAAGTTCATCTCTCTCGATCATTGTCCTAAAATTTGAGTTGTCAGAGCGTATCCTCAAAAGTGTGTGCTTAAAGGTCTAGAATGTTAGATATTTGTAAGATATTTTTGGTCTAGCTAGTTACATGAAATTGGTGGGCGAGGGAACTATTTGGGATTTTTGTGTGAACTAATTAATTATGATCTGAATGAACATTTGGACTGATTTGAAATGATTTTAAAATATACTTTACAAAAATCTTTTAGGCTTTTCTTAAAAACGGGCATTTAGATATGTCACTCCAAACGGGCATTTACATATGGATAAACGAGATCTACAAACATTATATACAAATTCGATCATATTATGAGTAAGAATGGTGCTCTTTCCATAAAATTTTAACACCGCAAATACATATTGGATGTAACACAAAAGGAATCTACTTCGGTGTGTTACATGACTTGCAAAATTACAAGTATATGATGTCATGTTTTAATAAGGTAATTGAGTTTGAGTTTCATCTACAAGATTTGGTCATTAATTTAACTATCGTTGTAGCCAAGCACAGAGTTTTAAGAAGATCACGGTTGTGTATGTGTATTAGCAATGTATTTCTTCCAAGTTAAGTTTCAAGTTCAAGAAGAATTTGATGGTAGACTCAATTGCACGCCTGAGGTCAACTAACATCGCAGTCCGTCCTAGGTTCTGGTGGGGTAATAATTTGGAGCGAGATGTGACAAAACATCTTAAAAAAATGATACTATGAGAAAACATTAACACTAATCCCATATGGCACAATCAATGGATCTCCTCACAATGTGACTAGTAAGTTCTTTGTCTTTACTTTAAAAACATAATGTAATAAAGGATGGGTATAAAAATACTCAGTAAGTGACCCTACTACCGAGGTTAGCTATGCAATCACATATAGTTAGTGCTACTTGAATAATGAGCCATATGCAAAAATTTTAACTAAACCTAGATGACTAAGTGAATAATCTATCCCATCCTACTACGTATATCTAGTGGCCTGAAAGCACACAATCATACTTGATAATGAATCCATCAGCTCACCGTCATAATATGGAAGTCAATTTGTAGGCTCACAGTACCATAACATGGTAATGAATCTATTGGTCCATGGAACTATAATATATTGTGGGGATATTCATCCACAAAAATATGACAAATTATTTCAAACAACACATAACATGCTTCTAGAACTTATTCAACATAGGATTATTCTCTTAACTCGGTGCCTAACATGAATACACATTCTAGTAGTAATGCAATTTACCTCGAAAATAATCGCAAGTAACAAGCAAATGAATCTTTCTTCCTAAGTTAGAGTACTCTTGAATCAAGACCCTAACACAAAATATAAAGAAACTTGATTCTAACTTTTTTTTCTCTACTATAAGAAATCTGAGTTTTGATGTCAGTTGCAAAAAATTAAAAAATGGATGTATAATGTCGGTTTCTAAAAAATAGCGGATCTTTAATGTTAGTTTTAAACTGATATTAGTGATATTTTTAATGATGGCTACAATGTCGGTTTAAAACCAATCTTATACCAACCCATTTAATTCTTTCCCTTTTAGTAAAATTTCTCCTTTCATTTCTCTACCCTTCTTCTCTCTCGTTTCTCACAAAATTTCCTCACCCCATCTCTCTCCTTTCTCACAAAATTTTCTCTCTCCAAAAACTCACTCACCACTGCCATCGTCCCTCACTTCTCGCTGTCAATCTGTCGTCGTCGTCGTCTCCCCTCTTAGCCTGTTGTTAATCCGACGTCGTCGTCGTCATGCAGATCTATTGATTGTCGGCAACTCTGTTCATTAGATTTTGTTTGTGGAGATTCAGTACGTGCAAATCTCATTTGTGGAGACCTCGTTCGTGCAGATCTCGGTTGCAAATCATTGGTTTTCAACACCTCTATTCGTGAAGATCTTCGTTCGTGAAGATCTCGATTGTGGAGTCTATCCGTTGCCAATGAAACAATTTATCAATCTCAAATGTATGAGTTTGACAATAACTTATATGGAAGAATTGATCAAATGGTAAAAACTTGTTTTATAAATATTCTTTACGTCATGAGGTTTTCGTTGTTGTTATTGTCGATAACGAACAAATTTAATGGAATAAAAATGGAGTAGAGTAAAAATTTGATTTCAATTTTTTTGTTGCAATTTGATCAAAAAAATTTAAATGGAAAAAGTTGGGAAAAAAAATTCATTGAAGATTGATGAACAAATGCTTATTGAAGAAAGAAAGTTTCAGCCTCATGCCTCATAAAGCAAGACATAAGAAAATGGAGGTGGGCTTGGGTACAATCTAACTAAAACGATCCCACATGAAAGAGGATTGGACAATAGCCTTCGTCGAGTAATGGCACTACAAGAATTTTGGGCATTAATGTCGGTTGAAAAATGTGAAATCAGATGTATAATGTCAGTTTAAAAATGTATAATGTTTATGGATCTTTAATGTTGTTTTAAACTGACATTCAAAATGTCTACAATGTCGGTTTAAAACCGGCATTAAAGGCCTCACTTTTTTTAAACTTTATTAGAAAATATCTTCTTCATTTAATATCAAATCTTCTCTCTCCTTTTACATCTCTCTTACCAAATCCTCTCTTCTCCTTAGCTTGCTCGTGTGAATCACATTCGATTGTCATCATCATCGGCGTCGCTTGGATCTCCGTCGTCGTGGGCTTCTTCCAGTGGTGGGTCAATGTCATGGGTGTTCTCCTGTTGTTTCTGTCGTCGCGTGGGCGTTGTTCTTCTGGTTGTGCTTCCATTGGTTGTTCATCGTGGTTGTTTTTCTGGTTGTTCTTTGGTTGGTTTTCCTCGACGCGTGGGTGTTCTTCGCGTGGGTGTTTCTCAGGTGTTCTCCAGTTGGTTTTCGTCGTCGCGTGGGCATTGTTCTTCCGCTTGTTCTTCTAGTGGTTGCTCTTCCAATGGCTGTTCGTTATGGTTGTTCTTCTGGTGGATCAGCTCACCATTCGTCTAGCTGGTTCAGGTCATAGAGGTGGGTCACTAGCGTGGATCTGTAGATTTTGTTGTGGGTTTTTTTCGATCCAATCGTCTATTTTTCCAATCTACTCGTGGATCTTTCGATTCGGTTGTCGGTGTTGTAATTTGGTCACATCTGACGTATCAACTCTATTTGCAAAGTCCGGTGCTCACTAGCATTCCAATCTTTGAGCTCTAGTTTAGATCCCTTCAACTTTGTGGGTTGTTTAAGTTGTTTGCTTGGAAAGGTAAAATTTTATTTTCATATGAATTTTCATATAAATTTTCAATTCAGTATTTTAAAGTTATTTTATTCATTTTATTTTTATTTTAATGATTTAGCTTATTGAAATTTTGAAATGTTGGAATTAAATTAGTTGAAGAATATATACTTGGTTGGTAGTCTTGCTTTGTGTAATTTATCTTTCAGCTATATATAAACTAATTTGGTCTTACTTGGTTGATTAAGTTTGATTGGTGTGGTTCAAGTATTATTTCATTAATTTTATGTTTTGTTCCAATGATTAAGCTTATTAAAATTTGTTAATGATGGAATAAAATTAGTTCAAAAATATGTATTTGGTTGATAGTCTTGCTTGGTGTGGGTCAAGTGTATATCAAAATTTTTTTCTTTCAATTATATATAAACTAACTTGGTCTTACTTGTTTGATTAAGCTTGATTAGTGTGGTTCAAGTGTTATTTCATTAATTTTATGTATTGTTCCAATGATTAAGCCTCTTGAAATTTTATAATGTTGGAATGAAATTAGTTCAAAAATATGTACTTGGTTGATAGTCTTACTTGGTGTGGTTTAAGTGTAAATATTTCAATTATATATAAACTAATTTGGTCTTACTTGATTGATTAAATTTGATTGGTGTGGTTCAAGTGCTATTTCATTAATTTTATGTTTTGTTCCAATGATTATGCTTCTTCAAATTTGTTAATGTTGGAATGAAATTAGTTTAAAAAAAAAATGTACTTGGTTGATAGTCTTGGTTGGTGTGGTTAAAGTGTATATAAAAACTAATTTGTTAATGTTTTAGGTCTTATTATTGACTATGGTTAAATTTACATGCTTACGGTTATGTAATTTTTCCTTGTTATATTATTGTTTGTCTTTTTTGTAGATTAAGTTGCATATTTTCCAATCATGGATAAGTTATAGATGAAATTAATAGAATATAAGTTAAATATGGTTTAGAGGTTGAGATATTTATTAAAAATGGTCTACAGCATTCAAATATATCGAATGTCATGAGTTGTTGATGCTTGATTTCATGAAGTGAAATTATGGATGATATGCAATGGTGAAATTGTGTTGAGTACTCAAGTTTCCTCAGCGGAATTTAAGTGTAAACTCCACTTAGTTTCTTGATAAGTCAAGGGTCGAACTCATGGACTTGTGAAAACAGATTGCGTTGGTAATTTTTAGGAAAACTTTGTAGTGACCAAATAAATAATGTTGGTTTGTTGTTGATTGTGTTAATGAAAAATAAACAAATGCGGTGGATTTGAGAAAAATCAGTTGTATGATAGATGCACTGAGTATGCGAATGAACAGGTTGAAAAGGTCTTTAGCTAGTGTTACTTGGGAATGCGTCAGACTATGCGATCATGCTACAACCATGCACAACAATTCATTTTCAAATGCAAATGCGATGCTCCAAAATCTAGGATGCATGTGTTGAATGCAAAAGTGTCCATAGAGCTTATTCCTAAGTCTCTACTCTTTTCCTATGCGATTATGCAAAATGTATAAAGGCAAAGTGACCGCATACAATCATATCCTATCTATAGGATACATGCGATGCGTTAATAGCAAATAGTGCTTATTCCTAAGCTTCTATCTCTTGATTATGCGTTCTAATCTGGCTCTCACGAACCTAGATTCTAACTTGACCTTCCCAAGTCTAGATCCTGTTCTTAGACTACCCTCCCGAGTATCTCTAATGGACGAATGAAGCATACATAACACAAGATAATCGCATAGAATTAAGATTTCCTAGTTGTGCTAGCTAAATGCTTCTCAACCCATTCAACTGATTTAGCTACTCATGCGTAAATAACATAGAGTGAACAGATATAGAGAAGTAGATTCCATTTCGATAAATGAGTGGAATACAAAATAATAATGGAAGTTACAGGTAGAGAGCCTAGTAGCAATTCCTTGCTGACTGAGGCTTTTACACTGTAAATCTCTATTCGGTTCCAAAGATGTTCCTGCTTCCACAAGCACCAACCCTCTCTCTATCCTTGAAGCTTCCGGCGCTCTCCCAAGCTTATCGGAACGATCTGTCGACACAACCTCCTCTCTCGCGTCCGCCTTGAATTAAAAGAAAATCTAAGAACTAGGTTAAACTCATAAGATGGTGAACTCCTAAACTCGTTAAATGGTGGAACACGTTTTCTGAAGGATGCCCTTGGTATTTATAGAACATCAAGGGTGAACGGCGGCTTCTTTCTCATGATTGAACAAATGGGACGCTTTAATTCTGATTGATGCGCCGAATATTTGTCACTGAAAAGCTGAATGTACTTGTTATCATTAGTGGCTGTCAACTTAATTCGGATACGACTGTCATAAGCTTTCTTTCCCATCGCGATTAATTAGCCTTTCACCCAGATACGCCCACCATGTTGCGCCGACCAAGTTGCGGCAAACCTTCTTTAGCAAATTTTTTTGAACACGGTCATCGCAACGCGGTGATGCTTCGCTCAACAAATGATTTCCTAGAATCGCAATTTCTGCCTTGCGTCATCACATATTCTGCAAAAAAATAAAAAAATCAACTGTTCTAATGTGATGAACACATGCAACTGTAATATTATGAATCGGATGCTTTTTGGACGTAATTTAATATATTTTATCAACGAAAGCCAGCATTATTTAAGAACTTAGCATTATGATAACGTGCATTTCTGCCCCTTATCACACCCCCAAATTTAAACAATGCTTGTCCTCAAGCATAAGTTAAAGATTTCTTTTAGCAATCTACCGCAATGTTATTTTCCTAGATTTCTCAAGGATACATCGTTCAAATCCTATATACCAAAATTTCCTTAAGTCTTGTTTCAAATCTCTTCTTAAAATATTTCTAAGACCTAGGGACTGCAAGCTTAACCTTCAAAAGAACTTTACTAACTTTCGAAACATCGCATGATTTATTTCAAAAAGAAAATTTTTCCACAAGGGTGTCAAATGATTTTATCCTTGCATATTTCTTGACATTATTATTTTTCTCTGACCTTGCATTGATCCAAGTGCCTTGCCTTCGTTTTGGCTTGCCCCCACGTGTGTCATGCGGACATCCAATTACGAGCAATGCGCTCTTTCTCAGACTAAACTCTTATCTACTTGGCAGTGGAGTTGAGGTCATTTATTTATGTGTTGATCCTGGTGACTTACTTTCGTTTTGGCTTGCCCCCACATGTGTCATGCGGACATCCAACTACAGGTAAGTGCCTTTCACAACTTAACTCTTATCAACATGGGTTTCCCATTGCGTTGATAGTGGAGTTGTTATTCTAAAAAAAAAAAAAACTTTACTTGGAGTTGTTATTCTAAAAAAAAAAAACTTTACTTTTTTTTTCTTTTTTCTTTTTTTTTTGAATAGCAAGGTCGAAAATAATACACCCTCAAATTTATGTTGTCGCCCGTATTGTGTATTGACGCATCCATCTTTGCGACGATCTTTCTTCTTTGGATTGCAGTGATATAGTAAGATAAGTGGCTTCTTCGCCTAACATCTCCACAATCCAGTGCCTTGATCGTTGCAAGAAAAATAGAGACAGGATCAAATTATTTTAAACAAAACAAAATTCGTTATCGCAATCTCCCCCTCCCCCCCCCCTTTTTTTTAGAGTAAGAACTGATAAAGCTGAAAAGAGATAGTGTAACGAAAATTCAGAATAATAGAGAAAAGTTGAAGATTCCATGCTTCCCAAAACATGCATCCCTAATGGATTGCGGACGTCTGATAATGTAGGGACCACCTACTTTCTTATTTACTCAAAGTTCTTTTAGTTCCACGGAGTTAACTTTGCGATGCCAGCCTTCTCCATGATATGCCTTCACTCGCTGCCCATTAACCTTAAATGTACGGCTTCCATCTTTAGTGATCAACTCCACCGCACCATGTTGGAATATTTCTTTAATGATGAAGGGTCTGGACCAGCGTGATTTTAATTTTCCCGGGAAGAGCCGTAGATGTGAGTTTAAGAGTAAGACCTTTTGCCCGACTTGGAGATTCTTATCGCACATGTGTTTTTCGTGCCAGCGATTGGTGCGCTCCTTGTAGATCTTTGCGTTCTCATATGCGTTAATCCTCCATTCTTCTAGCTCGACCAGTTGCATTTTTCACGCTTCTCCTGCTTTCTTCATATCAAAGTTCAACTTCTTTACCGCCCACAGTGCCTTATATTTCAGCTCCAGAGGTAAATGACACACCTTACCAAATACCAATGCATATGATGACATACTTATGGGTGTTTTAAATGCAGTTCGGTATGCCCACAACGCATCGTCAAATTTTGTTGCCCAATCCTTTCGCGAAGGCCTTACTACCTTATCAAGTATTATCTTAATTTCTCGATTGGACACCTCAGCCTGACCATTTGTCTGTGGATGGTATGCGGTGGCCACTTTATGGAGAATGTTGTATTTGCACAGCAACTACTTAACAGTATGATTGACAAAGTGTGACCCCTCATCATTTATGATGGCACGGGGAGTGCCAAAACTAGTGAAAATGTTCTTCTTTAGGAATTGAGAGATACCGCCGCATTGCGGGGAGTGCCAAAACTAGTGAAAATGTTCTTCTTTAGGAATTGAGAGACTACCGCCGCATTGCTTATAGTGCACGCCACTGCCTCTACCCACTTGGATACATAATCGACGGCTAATAAAATATAATGCTTACCATTCGAGGGAGGGAATGGTCCCATGAAATCAATCCCCCATACGTCGAACAATTAAAGCTTTAAGATGGTGTTCATTGGTATTGCATGTTTCCATGAAATGTTACCGGTGCATTGGCACCGATCACACTTCATTACGTAGTCAATTGCATCCTTAAACAATGTAAGCCAAAAGAATTCACTCTGTAAAACTTTAGCCACGGTGCATTGTCCTTCAAAGTGCCTACCATATGGTGAATCGTGACATTGCGATAATATGCGTTGTTGAGTAGCATTTGGTACGCATAATCGTAAAATCTGGCCTGCTCCTCTTTTATACAGATTCGCCTCATTCCAATAATAATGTTTGCATTCATGTTTGCGCTTCCTCTGTTGGTGGTATGTGTAATCTTCAGAAAATTACTCACAAACCAGATAATTGACTATTTCTGCATACGAAGGCAATTCTTCAATATGGAACAGCTGCTCATCTGGAAACACCGCACTCACCTCAGACTCATTGCGGTCAACCTCAGGATTTTCCAGTCTAGACAAGTGATCCGCAACTTGGTTCTCTGTCCCCTTCCAGTCAATTATTTCTATGTTAAATTTTTTAATGAGGAGAACCCATCTAATCAATCTCGGCTTTGCATCCTTGTTTGTCATTAAGTACTTGATTGTCGAATGATTAGTATGGATGAGTACCTTTGTTCCAACAGATATGCCCGAAATTTTTCTAACGCAAAAATTACTGCAAGAAGCTATTTCTCTGTGGTGGTATAATTTTTCTGAGCAGGATTTAATGTTTTACGCGCATATGTGATGGGATGCAAGATTATTTTTCTCTTCTGTGCTAAAGTTGCTCCAATCGTTTACCCACTTGCATCGCACATTATTTCAAAAGGCAGTGTCCAATCAGGTGCAATTATTACGGGTGCGATATCGGTGCATTCTTCAAAACTCGAAATCCGTTGACGCAGTTGTTGTCAAAATCAAATTTTCTGTCAACCTCAAACAACGCACTCAATAGTCGTGCTATTTTGGAAAAATATTTGACAAAACGTTTGTAGAATCTAGCGTGCCCTAAGAAGCTTCATATAGCCTTCATGCTTGTTGAAGGTGGAAGTTTTTCAATTGCTTTGATTTTTACTTTGTCCACATCCAATCCATCCCGAGAAACCTTGTGCCCCAACACTATGCCCTCCTTTACCATGAAATGATATTTTTTCCAGTTAAGCACCTGATTCGTCTCTTCGCATCTCTTCAGTATCTTCTCCAAGTTGGTTAGACAAACTTCATAGGCGTTCCTATAAACAGAAAAGTAGTCCATAAAGATTTCAACGGAGTCCTCGAGATAATCTGAAAAGATGGCCATCATGCACCTTTAGAATGTACTTGGCACATTGCAGAGGCCAAACGGCATGCGGCGAAAAGCAAAGGTCTCATATGGGCAGGTGAATGTGGTCTTGTCTTGGTCTTCTGGAGCTATCATAATTTGATTGTACCCGGCATAACCATCCAGAACGAAATAAAAGTCATTTTCAGCTAAACGTTCTAGCATTTGGTCAATGAATGGCAGAGGAAAATGATCTTTCTTTGTGTCCGCGTTCAGCTTACGGTAATCCATGCAAATATGCCATCTAGTTATGGTCCTTTGCGGTATTAATTCATTGTTTTCATTCAGGACTACCGTCATGCCGCCCTTTTTCGGCACACACTACACAGGGATGACCCACGTGCTATCTGCTATAGGATAGATAATGCCCACATCTAACCATTTAATGATCTTCTTTTTGACGACCTCTTTCATCGCAGGGTTAAGTCTGCACTGATGTTTCATTGTTGCTTTGTGGTCCTCTTCAAGATGAATGCGATGTATACAGTACGATGGGTTAATTCCTCTAATGTCGGCAAGCGTCCAACTAATTGCTCGCACATGTTTCCTTAGAATGCTCATCAACGCATTCTTCTATTCTTCGTTGAGTTCAGAGGAAATGATAACTGGCAGCTTCTCATTCTACCCCAAATATGCATACTTTAAATGGGTCGGTAGGGTCTTTAATTCCAGTGTTGGTGGTTCTACTAGGGATGATTGCGTTGTTTTTCTTTCTTCTTTTTTTTGTTAGCTCTTCTTCTTGGTTTGCGATCATCTCTACTTCCTTGCTTGTTTTTGTTATGATCGTATTACAGGCAGCAATGGATGTGCTGGCATCCTCTTCTTCATTCTCTTCATCAAACTTTTCTTCTTCAATCGAATTATGGTCATCAACTGAGTCATGCAGGTCTTCTTCATCCGGAAACTTCATGGCACGAATTATGTTGAACTTGAGCTTCTGTCCATTGATGCTCAAATTGATTTTTCCTTTATATACATCAATCTGAGCACGACCTGTTGATAAAAATGGTCGCCCCAAAATGATGGACACATCTTAGTCGGCCTTGTAGTAAAAAATGATGAAGTCGGCTGGTAGGATAAATTTTTCAATGGTTATCAGCACGTCCTTCACCTTTCCCTCTAGATGCACCAGAGATCTCTAGGCCATTTGGAGAGTCACCGTTGTGGACACAAGTTGCCTCACATTCAGCTGCCTAAGGATCGACAAAGACATCAAATTTATGCTGGCTCCCAGGTCACACAAGGCTTTCTGATGTACAATCCTCCTATGGAGCAAGGAATCGTAAAGCTCCTAAGATCGCTCATCTTTGGGGGAATGATTAATTTTGAACTCTGTGTTAATGCCACCGTGGCAAACTTACTAGCTCCCCTCTTTTTGGTTACCATATCCTTCAGAAACTTTGGGTAGGCAGGCATTTCCTCAATCGCTTCACTAAATGGAATATTAATATGTAATTATTTTAACATAGACAGAAAGCAATGGTATTGTATCTCTTCGTTTTTCTTCTTCCTTAGTCTTTTCGGGAAAGGGGGTAACTGCACTTTCACGGTCCCTATCTCAGTTGGCTTTGAGATCGATGCAACCTCTGGTTCTACTGCTTCTTTTTCTCTTGCTTCTTCTTGCATCACCGCAACTTCAGATTCTGTCACAATGGGAGCTATCCGACTAAGCTCCTTCTTTTCTCCCTCCACAGTCTTCCCACTTTGCAATGTCACAACCTGACATTGCTCTTTACCTAATCCCCCGGGTTGCGTGAGAGTTCTATTGAACTCGACATAGCCCCTTGCGGTCTTCTCTTTAGCTCACTCACAATCTGGCCCATCTATAATTCTAGATTGCGGATGGACGTAGCCTGACTTTGAAGCACAGTTTCGTTTTTCTCTATGTATTGCTTCAATAGGCTT